>NC_035443.2:78697888-79000669 GCF_002127325.2 Helianthus annuus | reverse complement strand
AAATGCCTTACTTGTCTTAAGGTTAAGGCTGAACATCAGCGTCCTTCAGGTTTATTCGAGCAACCAGAGATCCCAGTTTGAAAATGGGAAAACATTACTATGGATCTCATTACCAAAATCCCGCGCACAAAGAAAGGTCACGATGCCATCTGGGTAGTCGTTGATCGTCTTACTAAATCAGCGCATTTCTTGCTAATCCGTGAGGATTTTTCGGCTGACAAACTTGCTCAAATCTACGTGGATGAAATTGTAGCTCGACATGGGGTTCCTTTGAACATCATTTCTGACAGAGATGCTCGTTTCACTTCTCATTTTTGGAGAACCATGCAATCTGCTATGGGGTCCCAACTTAATCTGAGCACAACTTATCATCCGAAAACGGATGGTCAATCTGAAAGAACAATCCAGACACTGGAGGATATACTTAGAGCTTGTGTGATCGATTTTGGTGGTAGTTGGGATTCACATCTTCCGTTGATTGAATTCTCCTACAACAACAGTTATCACTCCAGCATCAACATGGCTCCTTTCGAGGCTCTCTATGGTCGAAGATGTCGTTCACCAGTCTGCTGGAATGAGATTAGCGAGGCTCAACTTACCGGACCTGCCCTCATTTTAGAGACAACAGATAAGGTTAAGAAAGTTCGTGAAAACCTTCAGACAGCTAGAAGACGTCAAAAGAGTTACGCGGACCTAAAACGCATGCCCTTGGATTTTCAAGTCGGTGATTGTGTATTACTTAAGGTCTCACCATGGAAAGGTGTGATCAGATTCGGAAAGAAAGGAAAACTTGCACCTAGATACGTTGGACCATTCAAGATCGTCGAAAGAATCAGTAAGGTAGCCTACAGACTTGAGTTACCTCCTGAACTTGGAAATGTTCATCCAACCTTTCACGTGTCCAATCTCAAGAGGTGTTTAGCTGATGAGAACCTCCACATACCGCTTGACGAAATTCGTGTTGATAAAACACTGAAATTTGTTGAGAAACCGGTAGAAATCATGGAACGTGAAGTCAAGTGGCTTAAACGCAAACGCATTCCTTTGGTCAAGGTTCGTTGGGAATCTAAATGTGGACCCGAGTTTACTTGGGAACGTGAAGATCAAATGAAGGCGAAATATCCGCATCTTTTTCCACGAGTTTCCTCTAAATAAATTTCGGGACGAAATTTCCACAAGTAGGGGAGACTGTAACATTTGTGCTTTTAATCATTGTGAACAGTTCAATTATCAATAAAACAATGTTATTTGATCCCAATGTTTGTTTGGTTGTGTTTTACATTTTTCATGTTTTGACTTTTGTCCAATTTCAAACTCTACATCGCTTTCTGGAGAATTATACGCAAACTGGTGCGTAAACATACTCAGTTTAATGCGACAAATACTCCAGAACATCAACATATACTCAACATACCTTAAATAACCTTTGCATAACTTAGAAATAAGTTTTGAAGGCTTTGGTATGGCAAAAACAAGTTATTTGATCCCAATGTTTGTTTGGTCGTGTTTTACATTTTTCATGTTTTGACTTTTGTCCAATTTCAAACTCTACATCGCTTTCAGGAGAATTATACGCAAACTGGTGAGTAAACATACTCAGTTTAATGCGACAAATACTCCGGAACATCAACATATACTCAACATACCTTAAATAACCTTTACATAACTTAGAAATAAGTTTTGAAGGCTTTGGTATGGCAAAAACAAGTTAATTCGCTTACAGGGACTAAACTTGACAAACTGCGAAAGTATGCCAATTTGAACAGTAACGAACATTCCGGAACATGTCCATAAGTTAAACATACCATAAATATCCTTTACATAGCTTAGAAATAGGCTTTGAGGGGTTTGGTATGCTAAAACAAACTTTTGGATCATTCAGGGGCTAAAAGTGTCAAAAAGTGCACAAGTTCGCACTTTCGTGCATAACTTACGTTCTGAATACATCCGGACATCCAAAATTTATGTAAGCATCCTTATATTATGCCTTAGTGTTTGGCATGAGAAAAATCCATTCGTCGCGTCATTTGGATCGTTTTTCGCGCTTATGCGCATTCCGTCGTAATTAACCGAACATCGCGATCGTACGGCCAAACGAACCAACATCCGACACATTTTTGAGCATGTTTCATGTCCACAATGTTTAGGCATCATTTTAGGACCTTAAAATTGGCTTTACGGGCCTTAGAAGTGTCGGAAATGGCTTAAATACATAATAGGGACTAAAACTGTAATTTATGAAAGTTTGTGCGGATCAGACAGGGCCAGGCGGCCCGCCTGAGCCTTGTGTGAATCCTGACGCGGGCCGCGTGGGACATGCAGATCAGATAAGATCGATTAGTCAGCAAATCTCAGCTGATTAAACCACAACCACATGATTTCACTTGCCCTTTCAGCTCACTAAGGGTCATTTTCAGTAACCACAACTTTTCGACAAGTGTACGCACGAGATTCGATCACGTTTTTCAAGAAACGATCCTAACGGTTCGGGAAATACTATAAATACCCCACCCCCATTCTTGTTAAAACCCACAAAAATCTGATCTAAGCTCTAAGTTGGAACCTTTGTTTCATACCTGAGCTATTTTGATCTAGATTAGCATTTGGGGACCCTCCGTAAGTATTCTTTCGTTCTTTTATTCGCTTTTCGAGTCCGAAAGTCAACGTTTTGTTGACTTTCTGCATTGACAAGCCTATGGTCAACACGAAGTTCATTAGAACATCATAACGTGAGCAAGATCACGATGGTTATAGTCCGTAGTGACTATATCTACTGATTACCACGTTATCTAGGCTCAGTGACGAGTCGTAGTTTCGGCCAAAATGCGCATTCTTGCGTATTTTGTAACCAACCTACTTGTGAGCATCAAGGCCGTTTTTTTGATGTCAAACCTGTTTTCTAAACTTAGTTAAGCATGTTCTAACATGCTTGGCTCGTCACTTTTAGTATAGTGCTTATATAGGGTCGTAAGGTAAGCGATCTAAACCATCGCTTATACTTTCGAACCCGACCCGTTTGGTCGATCATTAGGATCCGACCAAACACATTAGGTGACCATAGCTATAACCTTCCGAGGTTATACCTTGTGGTCACAATGTTAGGCGTTCCAAACGCGTTCTTCCCGAACGACGTGTTAAGGTTGCATAAGCTACCTAAACGGGTCGTAATGGATCGTAAGCACTTAGGTTACGTTTCATTTTAGTATGTAGGCTTTGTTAAACCATATTACACGAGTCTCCATACTTGTTTGGTTTACGAACCCGCATACTATCCGATCCTTCCGATTTTGGTCCGGTATATTAATATAGCTACCTATTAGGTGCCGTTTGATATCCCGTGATCTCTAGCATTGTGTGATTATTACACAAGGAATTCAAAGCAATCTCAGGTGAGTACATTGAACCCCTCTTTTACTGTTTTCCAAACTGTTTTGGGGTGAAACACATGTGCCTACTTGTTACTTTCATGCTTTCCATGTTTTCACATCGTATACCTGCTATATTCGTTAGTACATTATAGTACATGATTTCATTACATTTCATGCTATGTATGCCCATTGTGTGCGTACTTAGTACATTGCTTTACATTACATTCCATGCTATGTATGCCCATTGTGTGCGTACTTAGTACATTGCTTTACATTACATTCCATGCTATGTATGCCCATTGTGTGCGTACTTAGTACATTGCTTTACATTACATTTCATGTTATGTATGCCCATTGTTGTGTACTTGGTACATTGTATTACATTACATTTCATGCTATGTATGCCCATTGGGTGCATACTTAGTACATTGTTTTACATTACATTTCATGCTATGTATGCCCATTGTGTGTGTACTTAGTACATTGCTTTACATTACATTTCATGCTATGTATGCCCATTGTGTGCGTACTTAGTACATTGGTTCACATTACATTTCATGCTATTTATGCCCATTGTGTGCATACTTAGTACAATTGTTTACATCACATGCCTTCATTTTGGTACAACATTTGGTTTGTTTAACATGGAACAATACATTCATTAACATTAGCTACGCCGTTCGTTAGTAGGTAGTGGTACCATAGGAATTGACAACTCCCGTTCCTGAAATCCTGGGTTTGTTTGGATTGGAAGGAATGACCAAATTCGATATACATAACTTAGATAAACCTTTGATTTGTTTAAGGGTTTATCGCCACAGTTTCAAGGCTTGGATGTATGCATATTTCACAATACCGCATAAATGTTTATATCAGTAGAGCATGCATCGTTCCACAAAACATAACGTTGATTTAAACCATGTTTTACTTCAACACCTTGTTTTGTGTATTTTACATATGGTTTAGTTGATACATCTCA
Organism: Helianthus annuus; assembly: GCF_002127325.2. Lineage (NCBI taxonomy): Eukaryota > Viridiplantae > Streptophyta > Magnoliopsida > Asterales > Asteraceae > Helianthus > Helianthus annuus. The sequence continues at coordinate 78,996,322 of NC_035443.2, read as the reverse complement.
CTTACCATACAAGATATATTTTGGGTACACATTACATTATCTACATTAAACATAAACATTTTGACATTGATATACATACTTGGTGGATTACATTGAACATAGACATTTCGACATGGTTTACACAATAACACTTGACAATTGATTTATACATGAACAATTTACATGGTGGATTGGTTTGGGTAAATGGTTGGAGTAACGTGGCGTATGTAATATGATACAAACATGGTGGATACGCCGCTGGTACTTCCTATATATAAATGCTTGTATAATATTACATATCGTAGCGTTATCTAAGTCATTTCAGTTTAGACACATTACATTTTACACAAATAACATACTCTTCACAAGACATTATTTTTACAAACATCTTATCTCATTCAACTCATTTTACTTGGTTACTCGTTTAACCTTACACTTATCTATACATATCATCTGATGTTATCGTTTTTCAAATGGTTTTCAAAGCAAGACAAATTACAAGGTTCATGACTGACTGTTATTAAACATTTCTTTAAACTCAAGTCATGAATCCCATTTTCACAAAACCTATGTATCTCACAGGCATTTTTATGCTGACGTACCTACTTTCACATGTGTTTTTAGGAGCTGTTCCATAAGATGATGATCATGATACTAGGGCGGACCTGTGCCTTAGAGCCTAAAAATGAAGATAGGCTAGTTTAATTATGTTATGAACTTTGTATTTCTTGTTTTGGAACGATGTAACACTCGTGTTAAATAAATAAAATGAAACTTTAATTTCCATGGTTATGAAACAATTAATTCTGTCCACAACACTCCCTGGCGTTTCCGCCGCGGTTGCACGTTACACGCGGCCGGGGTGTGACAGATACGTTTGATGATTTGTGAAATGATTAGGGTTAAGGGTTTTGTTTTATGTTCACAATTAACACTAAACACCCTTAAGTATTATCTATTACATACTACATGCACAAGACATAAAATTTACAGTTTCATCACCAAATTCATATGTTTGTCAATTCATTCGTGAAACTTTATGAATCAAAACGTATACAGTTACAAAGCAACAAATTGTGTCAGTAAGCAACTAGACAAATAGTGAACGTGCAATAAGTGCGAAAGTGGAATCTCGGAAACTCGAGTTGTCACAGCTTGTAGTAAATCACGTACAACTTAATGTCCCTGATTTACCACTTGCACGTATGCACAGCAAACCTCTGAACCAATTGGAAGATAAATCAAGTACAACTTAATGTCCTTGAATTATCACTTGTAAAAACACAATCACCTGTACCAAGTGTAGGAATAAAACATCTACACTGATTCATTTTACCAACTAAAATGCCGATTCCTTCTTCACACTTACCAACCTGGAAGCTCCAGCAAAGTCCATTACCTGTAAAATTTAAACAATCTTTAAACTCTTCACAAAAACACTTTTATCAAGAAAGATGCCGATTCCTGATCCGCGATTACAAACTTGGGATCTCCGGCAAGTCCGGTTTTTTACATATTAAACACAGACATCCAAGCCTCAGCAAGCTTGGATGATAGCTTATCAAGTTCACTTTCAATTAGGGTATAAGTTGCTTTCTTTGTTTCATAAAACTCTTTTACCCCTTTAACCTTTCTATCAACCATTTTTCCAAAAATCTTTTTCACACTTCCATTAAACTCTTTATCGACATCAAATTCTTTCTTTTCAGAATAGAATTGATTCGATATCTCAACCTTACCAACTTTTGATTTAAAATTCTTAGACCTCAATGGTGGAAAATTCTCATCATCCATCGGAGGTACCGAGTTTTCCTTTTTAACTTCACCTAGTGGCTCCTCTGATTTTGTGGAAGCAGGTTCATCGCTGACTTTTTCAGAACACTTCTTAACAACCCACACTTGTTTGTCTTTTGCTTTCTTTTTGTAAAATTTTTTCTTTGAACACTCACCAGCTTCATGAGTAGAATTTTAAAAAATTTTAGAAATTTCAGTTGGTGGTTCATCATCTACAACTTTTTCTTTCAATTTTTTAGAAACTCCCTGTTTTGATTTTGTTGTTTGAGAACAGATTGATGCAATGTGACCAACTTCATTGCATTTGAAACAGGTTCGAGTCTCTGTTGGATGAAACACTCCAGTTCCTTTTCTTTTCTTCTCAGCAAGAAACTCCTGGTTTGATTGTTTCCAGAACGGTTTCTTCTGTTCATCCTCAGCACTTCCACCTGAAACAAATTCTGTTTTTGTTTTAGAATTTTTCTCATTTTATAGGTTTCTGGTGGAATAAAACCAAGTCCTTTCTTTTTGAAATTACCATTATGGTTTGGTTTCTTTTGAAAACCAGAACCAGAATTGTAACCTTTTTTTCTTGTTTAAACGTTGTTGAACTCTTGAAGTGTATTTTTTAGGTTTTCCAGTAAGATTTAAATCTTTTATTTCAGAAAGAGAAAATTTCCCGGATAGTCCCTGTGGTTTCGCCCTTTTTCACCTATAGTCCCCAAGTTTCTAAAATTACCTGAATAGTCCCCAACTTTTCATTTTTTGTTCCCGGATAGTCCCTGGGTCTAACTTCAGTTTGTTTTCTCCGTTAAGTAGGTGTGAAATTACAAAAATACCCTTAATAATTAATAAAAAAAACCTAACCTTTTACCCACCCCCATCCCTTTCCCTTTCCCCTTTTCTTCTCTCCGACCGATGACCAAATCACCATCACCAGGAAGGGATAAACCTCTGCAAATTTCTTTGGAAACATCAACAAATCAAATTCCAAATCCGTTTCTCTATAAAAATGAAAAAAAATTAATTTTACAACTCCTAATTTCTTTCTTTAACTCCTAACTTGCTCAATACCTGCAACAAAATGCGTAAACGTAGGCTACCGGCAAAGGAAGAATATTCAGACGGATCACCGTTTCTACTCTCAAGGTCTATATATATTATTAATATTATCTTTTTACTTTCTGCACCAACCTTTTTCATGTCTTCTCACAAGTTGCAAACCCTAGCAATCACAATTGATTGACTTACTTCTGCCGATTTTCATGCATTTATATCTTTGTATGCTTGTACGATCAGAGCAGCCGCCGCAGATGGCGGTGTTGCTGCCGGATCTCCCTCTCTCTGTCTTTGAACTCCGCCGCTCACTCTCTCCTTCGAACAGTCACTCTCTACAATCAGAGGTGTGTGTGAACTGGTACACAAAGGTGATGAAGATTGCGGGGGTGGTGATGATGCCAGAAGTGGTGGTTGTGCAGGGGTAGTTGTGACGATGGTTTTGGTGGTCGGTGGTGATGGCTGCGGTGGAGGTGATGGTGGTACTAGGGAGAGAGTAGGGAGAGAGAGAAAGGGAAAACTGGTGATGGTGATTTGGTCATCGGTAAAAGGGGAAAGGGAAAGGGGTGGGGGTGGGTAAAAGGTTAGGCTTTTTTTATTAATTATTAAGGGTATTTTTGTAATTTCACACCTACTTAATAGAGAAAACAAACTGAAGTTAGACCCAGGGACTATCTGGGAACAAAAAATGAAAAGTTGGGGACTATTCAGGTAATTTTAGAAACTTGGGGACTATAGGTGAAAAAAGACGAAAGCACAGGGACTATCCGGGCATTTTTCTCTTTCAGAAATATTAATTTCTGTCATTTTGAAAACCTTTTTGATTATTTCAAATCTAACACTTCTTATTGGAAACTCTTTGTCAGAATATAATTTGTCCGAATCATTTAAAGTGTATGCTACTTCAAATGTTTCATCATCCAAATTTGATTTTGATAACAAAAACTCTTTACTGTACGCCCGTTTAACCATCGGTTTTGAACTGTTGACTGACGAACTTGACCCTCCAGACTCAGATTTTGAATCAGACTCCTTATCAGTATCCAACACCTGATCGACCACCTTTTTTATTAACTCAGACGCATGATAAGTGTCAGACGATGTGAAAGTGACGTCAATGTTTTCTGGTAATTCATCAGTTGTGTCGGTTTTTAACTTTATATTGATTGCTTTTTTAACTTGCTCCTCATCTGGTTTCCTGGGAGAATAACCTTCCCAGATCGGAGGCGGACACTTGTTATAGCTAACAGTCGGTTTCTTACCAGTATTCTTCTTCTTCTTAGGCTTGTCATCTTGAAAAACTTCCATACCTGCAACGGTCGGATAAATTCGATCAATAAGAAAATCAGAACTAGAATAACTCTGTAATAAGCGTTTGATTCTCTCATTCTCAATTTTCTCAGTTCCCAACTCTTGCATCCATTTGGCACTTTCTTCGATGTAGAAATTAATAGCTTTCTGCTTTGTCATCATCGTTGCATTCACCATTGTCAAAGCATTTTCTCACTCCGAGTTTGTCTTTTGAAGACAAGTTACTGTTATGTTCAAAATGTCATAAGACTCCTTCACATAGTTAAGATTGAACAGTAATTGTTCCTTCATCTTCTCATACTCTGCCAGCTTCACGTCTTTTGCTGCACATTCCTTGCATGGTTCTAAACACTTTGAGCAAGACTTGATGACTTCCTGTTGGTGCACTGAATGTTTGCTGACTACGTCTTAATCGAGTCTTAGGTCTAGATAGGTTGTTTAGGGTTTAGAAAACAAGAAAGTGGTTTTAATGTTGTAATTCCGCTTGGAATGATAAACATGTCATTTCAAGAGAAATCAGATCTCTTGTGATTCCGCTCCAAACAAACGTTGTGATTCCGCTCGAGTTAAACATAGAGGTTTCGCTTGAACAGTTTCAAGCGAAATCAGAACTAGTATATATAGGTGTGTGCAGTTGTTACTTGCAACATTGGGAGCGGAATCAGATGTGTGTTTAGAGACGAGGTGCTGCCAAAATTTGTTCAGAAACAAGTGTAAAGTCTCACAATCAGCAATAGAAATAAAGTTAAAAGGATACAAGCTGTTTTGACGTTGTTTACTTTGATTCCGCCTTAGTAATCAATGATGAACTGCCTTTACTAACTGTTTAGGGTCACGAACACGGTCCAACAAGTGGTATCAGAGCTCAGGACGAGGAGTTCATACCATTACAGCTTGAAATCATCGGATTCTCATTCTTCTACCCTTTCTTTTTTGATTTAAACAAGTTTTAGCGGTTAAAATGGCCTGATTTTCACATATATTACGTAAAACTTAGTTTTAACAAACCCTACAAAGAATCAGATTAAAATTCGAGTTAAAACTGGTATAAAATGGCCTAAAACCTAATTCTGCTTGAAAGCTCTGTGCTAATTCTGCTTGAAAATCAGTGTTTATTTCAAGCGAAATAATAGATTTCGCTTGAAATTTCTTATACCGCTTGAAAGTAATCTTCTGATTCCGCTCGAAATCAGATTTGTTCATATTCCGCTTGAAAAGTAAAATCTGATTCCGCTTGAATCAGATTTCGCTTGAATTTACTGTCTAATCTCGCTTGAAAGTATCTAGTTGATTCCGCTTGAAGTTATTCTGCTTCAAGTGATTTCGCTTGAAATTTCTGTTTTTCAAACCTTGAAAAATTTTCTAAGTGTTTGACTGATTTTGCAGGTACGTTCAAGATGGATGATCTATTCATGAATTGATTTAGCGACATGTATGCCTTTGCTGGAAATTCTGGAGACGATACTTCTTCTGGAAACACCAATGAGAACACGCCGAGTACAAAGAAGAGTTTATCGGATACTTTGGGGATGGAAAGTGCTTTTGGAACTTACAACAAACCCCCAATATTGATGGCTATCGAAGAGTACAGTCGATGGGCAAAGAAGTTCGAAGAATGGTTGAAGGCGTTTACTTATCCCAGCTGGAAGAGTCTAAAGAATGGATACGCTGATGGAGGCAAAACTGGTGAAAGCTTGACAACATCTGAAGAAATGGAAGCATTTGTCGCCGATCAAAAGTGCATCACGTTGCTATTTCAGTCTGTTCGAGAATATATAATATCTTTGACTGAATACACCAATGCTACAGATCTCTGGAAAAAGTTGAAAGTTAAATGCTTGGGAAGTACGAAAATTGTGAAAAACAAAAAGAAACTGCTTAGAAAAGAATTTGATTTATTTGGTTATCTAAAGAATGAATCAGTTTCTAAAATGATTGAGAGGTTTGGGCACCTGAAGCTGGAACTGGCGAGGCATGAAATTTTTTATTCTCAAGACGAGCTAATCGACAAATTGTTTGACTCATTGCCAGATGAGATGGATTGGCAATATTATGCGTTGATGTTGAAGAATACAATCAAATCGCCAGAAGTGTTGACTATAAATTTGCTGATTGAGAGACTAGAAAGTCACGAGCTAGAGTTAAAGAAATCTCACAAAATCAATCACTCATCTTATCAACAAAATTTGGATTTGTATTATCCAAAGAGCATGATGCCAAAGAACACATCTCCAAAGACAGCTTTTTCAGCTGAACATTCCAGCACATCCAACAAAGAAAGTCAAAGCAGTGGATTTCATAGTGGTTCTTCATCACATTCTAGTCAATCTGATGCAAAGAACTTATTTCAATACAACATCGCTGTAGACTTAAAGAACGCTCAGAATTTCAGTGAGGAGTCTGCAAAGCAGCAGATGGTTTTATTAGCGGCGGTGTTAGAATTGTATGAAAGTCTTGTAGCAGGGAAGATAGGTAACACCAACCTGACAAAAGAAGATTACGATCAGATTGATCCTGAAGAGATGGAACTGATCGACATAAGGTGGTGCATGGCCAGTGCAGTTCGTTGGGCACAGCGTTTCATGGAGATAACCGGGAGAAAGTCAATTGGTGGACCATCTACCAAGTTGGGCTTTGATAAGTCTAAAGTTACATGCTTCAAGTGTAAACAGAAAGGTCACTTTAAGCGTGAATGCCGGAATGCTTATGCTGATTAGTCTGAGAACCCGTTCAGAGAAGACTACTACAAGAAAGCGATTTATCATCAAAATAAATCGGAGCCACCAAGAATGAAGCAGCTTGAGGATAACAAAGAGAAATCTAGAGCTCTTGTGGTAATTCACGACGATGAAGGTTTCGACTGGAGCGAGTTGTTACCTGAAGAGGATGCGGTTGGATATGCTTTCATGGCAAGATCTACTGAACCTGTTCCTTTTAAAGACACCATAAATGAAGAACAAAAGTATGCTTACAGAAAGATGATAGCTCAGAACAGAATGATCAGAATATCTGGTATCTATCTTGAAGCAAAAAGGGCGAGGAGATGGGATCCAGATAGAGAATGTTATCTTGACCCCGATGGAAACATTGCCATTGATCATACCACACTCGATATGGAAACCATAATTAAAGAAATGAAAGAAGAAGATGATTATTGGCAAAAGAAATGGTGGGGAAGCGGAGAAGAGAAAGAAGAGAAAGAGAAAGAAGAGAAAGAAAAAGAGAAAGAAGAAAAGCCGAAGAAGATAGATGATGGAATCATTGACACGACTCAAGAGTTGAATGCTAAAAACTTGGGAAAGATGGCTGACAAAGTGTTGGCTGCTAAGGCACTTGAGGTAGACTCTAAATCCGTCTCTGAGTCTAAAAGCCAGGTCAGTTCAAATGCGTCAACGACTGAGTCAGGTAAGAAAGTCAATGGTGATGTTGTCTGCAAAAATTGCATCAAGGAATGCAAAGTTTGTAGTACAATCACCTATCTAAATGGTAAGAAGGTTGATGATCTAACTGCTAGAGTTAGAAGCGTTGAGAATCAGATCCTTAACCGTGATAAAATGGTGAAAGCTTCAACTGAAAGATTAAAAGAATTAACCAACAAAAGTGAAAATGGTAAAATTGACTATGAAAAGGTTAGGAAAGAAAATGAGAGGTTAGTTCTTGAGAATCGTCAGATCACTGAAAAATTTGAGAAGCTTAAAAGCACGGTTAAGGATGCTAATGATAGAAATGGCAAGACATATAAAGAAAATGTTCATTTGTCGAGTGTTCTTTGGATAAAAGAAGAATTAATCAACCAACAACTGGATGAAATCGCGAAATTGAAACTTAAATTTCAAGAAGCTGAAATCGAAAATGAGCGAATCCAATTGAAGCTAAAAAGTTACAACTCCGCAAGCTTTGTTTTGCAACACATTGTTCCAAAACCAATAGGCAAAAACAAAGCTGGCGAATATGTCTTTTCAGATGGAACCGGGGTGGGTTATCATCAAGTTCCACCACCAGTTCTAGAAAATTATTTGAAAAAGCAATCTGGTTTGGTTAATCTTGAAAATGAGAATGAAGTGAAACTTCCGGACACGATTGATGTCACCTTCACATCTTCCGATGACGATAGTGTCCAAACTGAAGTGGTAAAAAGTGTTGTTGAGAATGTTCTAAAATCGGACAGTGACACTACTGAGGAAGATGGATGTTTCTTGGACAAATACATTCCGAAACAAAAGTCCAGAAACAACTTAAATGATGAACCTACTCTTGCCATGTACATGATGTTGGGATCGGATAAGTTGTATTCGGATTCTGAGTTTCCTCTGGAGAATGTAAATGTTTCCAAGTTGACAAATGTGTTCAAAATGGTTGAAATCGAGTTGTCTGAAGTGAAAAGTTTAAAACAAACAAAAAGGCAAATGAATTTTGAGAAAGATAAAGCTTACTACAAGAAACCTGTTTTTCAACCAAGATTTTATAACAATAATCGGAAAAATTGGTCGGGTGGTTATCAGGGTGGTAAGTATTATCAAAAGAAGAATGTTCAAAACAAGAAGTTTGTTGAAAAGAAAGTGTTTGTGAACAGTTCAAGTTCACTGTCTGATGAAGAGAAAAAGATTTTTTCGAAATCAAATGAAGAGTTCTTTGAGAAGAAAGCTTCACAGCCTCAGTCTGAAGGCACAATTCGGGTAACTGACACCCGAACATGCTTCAAATGCAATCAAGTTGGACATATTGCACGAAAGTGTACCAACTTGAAGCCTAAGACTGAAGTAGTGAAGATTCAAAAGAAGAACGATGATGCTAAGGGAAAAGCGCAATTGATTGTTGAGAAAAAGGTTTTGAAAAATGAAAACATTAAAAACAAAACTGAACCTGTAAAGAATGTGGTAACTAAGAATGACAAGTCTTACAAACGGGTTGCATCACCTCAACAAATTTGGAAACCTAAAACAGAGAAACAAACTTCAACTCCACAAGTGAAAAAGGTGGTGAATTCAGTTCCAAGTTTGGATGATGCAAATTTTCCACCACTTCAAGCTAAAAATTCCAAAAAACAAAATGGAAAAGTTGAAGTTAACAAGATATTACCCAAGGCTGGTCAGGCTTGGGTAGACATCTTCTTTGTTTAAAACACCTGACTTGTCGGAGCTTCCTTGTTGATTATTGCGAAGCATGAATCGGCATTTTTATTGAAATGTGTTTTTAAATCAATTTGTGATGTGTGCAGGATCTTCCGAGAGTAGTTTCACGTTGGATTATGGATAGTGGAGCTTCTCGACATATAACAAGGAAGACTGCATTGCTGTATGATGTTAGGAATATCAATGGAGGTTATGTAGGATTCGCAGGTAATCAAGGTGGTAGAATTGTTGGAGAAGGAACATCATCCAATGGGATTGTGACGTTTGAAAGAGTTAACTACATTGCTGAGCTGGAGAACAATCTGCTGAGTATTTCGTAGATATGTGACAGGATGTATACCACTCACTTCACAGACAAAGAATGTTTGATCTTGAAGCCAGGTTTTGTTGTCCCTGAGGAATGGATTATCATGAGGGCACCAAGAGTCAATGATCTGTACGTGTTGGATATGAGTGTAGCTACTACAACCACGGGTCAGGCTCATTGTTTTGTGTCCAGAGCAACGGAAAAGGAATCAAGATTGTGGCACCGGAAGATGGGTCATATACATCTCAGAAAAATGAATCACTTGGTGCACAATGATTTGGTTACTGGAGTTCATAAAAAAGGTTTTCATCTGGAAGGGGAGTGCATTAGCTGCATCAAAGGCAAGCAGAAGAAAAAGTCACACCCTAGAAAGCAAGTCAATTCAGTCTCAAGACCTCTGGAGAGACTTCACACGGATTTGTTTGGTCCTGTGAATGTCAAAAGTATTACAAGAGATGTCTACTGTCTTGTGGTTACTGATGATTATTCCAGATTTTCATGGGTTTCATTCTTGAAGTCGAAAGATGAAACATTTGACAGTTTGATGGCGTTGTTCAAAAAGATTGAAAATCTGTACCAAAGGCGTATCAAAAGAATCAGAAGTGATAATGGTACTGTGTTCAAGAACAACAAGATGGAAGAATTTTGTGATGAAAGAGGTATATTGCATGAGTTTAGTGCTCCGTACACTCCGCAGCAGAATGGAGGCGCAGAACGCAAAAACAGGACGCTAATCGAAACGGCTAGAACAATGCTTGCTGATTCAAAGTTACCGATAAATTTTTGGGCAGAAGCAGTTTCCGCCACATGCTATACGCTCAACAGAGTTCTCACTGTCAAGAAATTCAACAAAACATGCTTTGAGTTGATCAATAACCGCAAACTGAATCTGAAGTATCTTGAACCGTTCGGGTCACCCTGTACAGTTCTAGAGCCTTTTGGAAAGTTTGGTCCGAAGAGTATTGAAGGGATATTCATAGGTTATGCAAGTCCATTACGACGTGTCTTCGCTCCAATCTTGAAGCGGATTATTGAAGCTCCAAATGTTGAATGTCAAGGTTATACAATGCCGCCGCAGAATCCTGGAGATTCATGGCGTAATCATTATGACAAGTTGTGGGATTCGTTTGACATGATGGAAAAACAAGAGGAAGAAGAAGATTTCTTTGATGAGTTGGATATTTTACGAGAGTATGAGTCATCGCAGGAAAGGTTCCCAGCTGAGTATTCATGGCGACCACAACAAACTTCAAACGACGATGAAGTTGGTCGAAGCAATGCTGGTGAACATGATGATGTCCAACAAGATGAAGTTGCTCAAGATAATCAGACGGTTGCGAATAATAATCAAGAATCTGAGAACATGCCGGTATTTGATCATGGTGATTCAGACTCTGAGGGGGAGCAAATTTAGCTTTCAAGTCAAACAAACCTAGTTGGTGAACATGGTGCAAATCAGAATGTTACTAATCTGGAAGGCGATGTAGATGTTCCAGGAGAAATAATGCCACGAACTCTTTCATATCATCCAGAGGAGCTGATCATTGGAGAACTACAATCAGGCGTTCGCACTAGACGTCAAATTGACCAAGGCCTTACATGTTTTTATTCTACAGTAGCACCTTTACAAACTGAATTTTCATTGAGTTGTTTTATTTCGCAGATCGAACCGCGAACATACAAAGAGGTGCTAACTGATGATTCTTGGGTCAATGCTATGCAAGAAGAGTTAAGTCAATTTGAGAAATTAGGAGTGTGGAAGCTGGTAGATTTACCTGAAGGTCACAGGAAGATCAACACCAAATGGGTGTTCAAGTGTAAGAGAGATGATCGAGGAGTAGTTGTGCCAAACAAGGCTCGACTCATAGTCCAAGGCTTTAGTCAACAGGAGGGGATAGATTTCACTGAAGTGTATGCTCCTGTGGCTCGACTAGAAGCAATCAGAATCTTCCTGGCATTTGCATCGTGAAAAAACTTCAAAGTTTATCAGCTAGATGTAAAATCTGTGTTTCTCTATGGGAAGGTTAAAGAGGTGGTTTATGTCGGACAGCCGCCGGGCTTTACCGACCCAATCCACAAAAACAAGGTCTACTTGTTAGACAAAGCGTTGTATGGTCTACACCAGGCCCCGAGAGCTTGGTATGAGGCTTTGTCTCAACATCTACTAGCCAACAGTTTTATCCGAGGGAAAGTGGATGCCACTCTCTTAACCAAAGAGGTCGACGGACATCTTCTGATAGTGCAAATATATGTGGACGACATAATATTTGGGTCAACGAATGAGAAATTGTACAAAGATTTTGAATCAGTTATGAAGCAGAAATTCGAAATGTCATCGATGGGGGAAATGAAATTCTTTTTGGGTCTGCAAGTTGATCAACTACCTGAGGGAATTTTCATTCAGCAGACGAAGTACGTTCATGATATTCTAGAGAAATTCGGGATGTCAGGTTCTATTCCGGCGTAAACCCCACTTGCAACGAATCATGGGATACACCCAGATCTCACCGGAGACAGGGTAGATGAGACACTTTATCGTTCCATGATCGGTTCGTTGATGTACTTGACTGCTTCAAGACCCGATATTATGTACCCAACGTGCCTCGCATATGGTTATTGTGAAGAGGATATTACACTACCTGAAAGGAACTCCTTCATTGGGGTTGTGGTATCCTAGAAAAGGCGATTTTACACTCGAAGGGTATTCCGATTCGGATTTCGGATGCTGCAAAGTCAATGCAAAATCAACAACAGCGGGTTGTCAGTTCTTTGGACCTCATTTGGTCACCTGGCAGTGCAAAAAGCAAACCTCTGTGCCTCTATCCACATGTGAAGCGGAGTATGTTTCTGCTAGCAGTTGCTGCTCTCAGATCTTGTGAATTCAGCAACAGATGCGCGACTATGGTTTGCAATTTCTAAACACCCCTATATTTGTTGATAATGAGGCCGCTATAAATATCACGAAAAATCCAGTACATCACGCTAAAACTAAACATATAGAAATTCGTCATCACTTCATCCGAGATTGCTTCGAGAAGAAGTTGATACGAATTGAGAAAATCCACACTGACAATCAGAAAGTTGATTTACATACCAAAACTTTTGACAAAATGCGTTTTAAATTCCTTTTAAAACTAAATGGTATGAAGCTTCTCTCAGTGTCGGATGGTATTATAGGCGTTGATGAAGGTACTGTTGTAGATGACGATGAGAAACAATCTGCAATGGTTTGTCGATTTTTTACTTGTTTTGGTATTTAGAGGGAGTATATATATTTTTCAGAAAATACAAAAACAGTAAAAAATTCAAAAACATGAGAAAATTTCAAAAACAATAGAAAAATGAAAAAGAGCTTGTGTGAAAAAGGGAAAATGATAGTACATCGGTTTGACAGTTACTGTACGCTAAAGATTTGTAAAGTTTAAAAGCGTTAAACAGTCTCATTGATGATGTCGATAGGTTTTTACACATTTAGTAGGTTTGTTCGGGATATAAACATAAAATCTGTACTTACTTATTTCGTGGGGAACACTACTTGGATATATAGGTAACCCCTGAAATCTCGTTTGAAAGGTCCCTCTTTCTGAAATATTAGGTCTTTATACTCAGTGATATCTGGGGTATTATTCCGGGACTTCTGCTGAATGGAAGTTCTGACCAAGTCCCTGAATAATACTTTCCACGTTGCTTGAAACATAGCATCGCCCTCAGCAAATAGATGAAACAATAAAATTGATAATCATTGCTGTTGTAAAAAAGATCCTCTAAAGGAGACACACTTAAAAGACGAAGCCATCATCTCTCTGCGTATACGGAAGTATCGACCTGAGCTCTCACGGCCCTCGCATCTAACACCTTACAGATATCATCTGTGGTATACTCACCTGTAAGACTGAATATTTGGATCTGGATACGGGAGTATATTCAAGAGGTGGGACACATGAATGAGTTTAAGTTCATTGATTCACCTAAATCGTAACCTGAACAGATTGAAAATTGTGTCAGAATTTAAGTGGACCAGTATATCGACAATCTACGTGAATTGTTTAATTCTGAGTATGAAATTAAAGCTTAACGGTACTAGTGACTTGTCTGATAACTGATATGATTCCCTAACACGCTCACCAAAAATATGTTTGTAAATAGTTTACTTTCATTGAATTTAAGTTTCTGTATTTCATTTCTAATTTAGAAACTATATTGAAAATCCAAAAAGATTTTTCATTTCTGCTTTATTTTCCGACAAACCAGAGTAGAAAGTTGATTGTCTGAATCTCAAAGTTGAAGCAGATGTAGGAAGTTTCTGGGCTGGAGGATGAGAAGAGCTTATCTAGTTAGAATTTGATTGATGAAAAGTCAAAAGCAAGTTCATTAATTTGAAACTTGTTATTTTCATAATATTTTTGAAAATTTTTGAACTAAATCAGTTTGATTTGTTTGAAATCAACCAAGGTCATTAAGTTGAACTTGGTAGATTAATTGAGTAATCAGGGTCATTAACTTGAACCTGAATACTTGAGTGGATTTCTAAAACTGATAGATTGTGATTTGTTGTTGAAAATCAATAGATGGTAATGTTATATGTTTGAGAAACAGGTTGTGGATTTCTAAATTCCCACGGCAGCAAAAAGATCAAAGTTTGAACTAGAATTCAAGTCTAAGCATTTCGAGAGGGGGAGTCTGTGAAAGGGGGAGTAAGAATTCTGAATCCACAGTCAAAAGGGAGATTGGAGATAGAGTCATGTTGAGATCCTGAACCGGTGAAGAAAGAGTTTTTATATGAGAAAACAAAGTTGGAAAGAGACAAAGACTGAAGACTCAACGCCGAAGACTTCGTCAACATCCAAGGGGGTGTCTGTTGGTGCACTGAATGTCTGCTGACTACGTCTTAATCGAGTCTTAGGTCTAGATAGGTTGTTTAGGGTTTAGAAAACAAGAAATTGGTTTTAATGTTGTAATTCTGCTTGAAATGACAAACATGTCATTTCCAGCAAAATTAGATCTCTTGTGATTCCGCTCCAAACAAACGTTGTGATTCCGCTCGAGTTAAACATAGAGGTTTCGCTTGAACAGTTTAAAGCGAAATCAGAACTAGTATATATAGGTGTGTGCAGTTGTTACTTGCAACAGTGGGAGCGGAATCAGGTGTGTGTTTAGTGGCGAGGTGCTGCCAAAATTTGTTCAGAAACAAGTGTAAAGTCTCACAATCAGCAATAGAAAGAAAGTTAAAAGGGTACAAGCTGTTTTGACGTTGTTTACTTTGATTCCGCCTTAGTAATCAATGATGAACTGCCTTTACTGACTGTTTAGGGTCACGAACACGGTCCAAGACTTCCACAATTTTTTCCACTTCGATAATCTTTTCAGATTCAACAACCTTCTCTTCAGCAACGCTTTTAACTTCTTCATTTTGAATAGTCTCCTCTTCTTGAACAACACTTTCAGACTTCATTTGCTTTTGCTCTTTTGCTGCTTTTTTCTCCTTCAGCTTCTCCAAACGATCTGTAAAATAAAAGTGAAAACTTTCAGGAGAGCGATGAGATTTTGCAACATTAATATGTTTTTCTTCTTCATCATCACTGCTGTCATCAGTTGGTGATTGATCAAATTCTACCGATTTATCAGAACCATCATCCGAGGAACCAGAATCAGATGGTATTTGATCAAAAACAATTTCCTTTTCTGAACTTTCATCACTTTGTAAATTTTCATCTGAACTTTGTGAGCATTCATCAGATGAAACAGACTTTTCCTCTTCATTCTTCACACTTTCACCAATAGATTTCATCCACTCTGTGAACATGTCTGGTTCTTTCACAATCTTGGCAATGAACGCTTTGAAATCTCCTTTCTCATCTGTAAACATATCCCAGCTAAAACCTTCAGGTAACCTTTCATCATCTTGATTGATTAAGCATGCTTTGCTGACAGATGAAATGTATTTGTTCCAGTCAAAATTTTCTTGGTTCACCAAACAGGCTCTCTTAGAATCCTCAATCACTTTTCTACCATGAGCCACTTGCGGTTCTTGTTGCTGTTGTTGACCAACTTGTTGATAGATGGCTTTCCGGTAGTAGTCATCTTTTCTGAACAGATTCTTTGCATCATTTGCTTCTCAGTTCTTGCACTCCCTCTTGAAATGACCTTTCTCCCTGCATTGAAAACAAGTAACTTTAGATTTATCAAAACCCAAAGTTGAAACATGTGTATCAAGAAAGTCATTTCTTCCAGTAATCAGCTTAAACTTTTCTGCTCTTCTTAGAACACTAGCTAGACACCATTTGATGTCATTAGCTCCATCTCATCAGCGTCGATTTGATCGTAATCCTCCTTTGTAAGCATAGGATATTCGATCCTTCCTGCAACCAAGCCTTCATATGATAGTAGCACGGAACCAAGTAATGCCATGTGATCTTTTGCAACTTCTTCAGATAAACTTTGACCATCAGGAAGATTCAAGTAATGTTGTATTGTATCACATAACCATTTCCACTTTTAGAACTTTGAGAACTGAAACTTGAAGTTGAGTTCTTTGGATTGTCACTTGGATATGAAGAGAAAACACTGCTGCTTTTAGGACTTTGATCAACAGTTTCAGAAGAGTCTCCAGCACTAAACGCAGTATGTATTTTCGGACTTCTTTTAACCTCTGGAACACTACCTTTGTAGTACATTTTCACGTCTTGTTGACCACTCAGATTGTTCATCCTAGCAATCTTTTGTTGTTCCAGATCCTGACCCTCAATCTTTTCAATAAACTGAGAAATCATCAACCCATCATATACCTCAGTGTTCTTCAGAATCATCAAGTAAGTACCCCACTCCTTTTGCGGTAAAGCATCAGCCAACTTGTCTACCCATTCTTCTCGATCTTTGGTTATGCTCAACATAGACATAGATCTCACTAAGTGGCAATATCGTTCAATTAGCTTCTTTGTATCTTCTCCAGGCAGACTGCTGAATAGATTAAAATCTTTCTTAAGCAATGCTTTCTTGCTTTTAATCATATTCTCACTACCCTCAAACTTAACTCTAAGAGCATCCCAAATTGATTTTGAAGTCTTGTCATGTTGTAGCAACACAAAGATGTCTTCTTTGATGGCTTGCTGAAGAAGACTGGTCATCATCTTTTCGGCTTTGTACATATCACGTTCTTGGTCACTAAACTCAGAAATTGTTTTCTCAACTTGCAAATCAGTACGTGGCAACACATACTTCTTCAGAATACACTCCCATGATCTTAAATGGTTAGCCTGAACCCAGTTTTCGAATCTATCCTTCCATCCATAATACTCTTCTATGCTCATTAGCTTCGGGGGCTTTTGTAAAGTTCCGGTCTTCTTATCCAGATTCATGTTCTGAGCAATGGACGCCAGAGTAGTCGGGGATGTGGCGAACGCGTTATAAAACTCTTCACTCATGATTTGGTGTCACATTTTTCAAAATCAGACAAGTTCAAGCGAAATAATGAGAACACAACTTCAAGCGAAATAACCAAAGTTCTCTTTCAAGCGAAATCTTCAAACAAACACTTTCAAGCGGAATAGGCTATTGTAGCAGAATCACACTCAACTTTTCAAAAGAAATCTCCTGAGTCGGTTTAAAGCGAAATCACTGATTTCGCTTGAAATTTTTCAAGCGGAATAGCAAGTTTGAAGTGGAAACAAGGTACTTTGGAGCGGAATATCCCAAGCGAAATCACAGCCTCGAGCGGAATCAGAAAATGTACGTTCGAGCAGAATCACTTCTCGAGTTCATTTTTGCCAATTTTAATGTGAATTTTGGTCTGTAACTTTCTAGGCTTTGTTAATACACACTTTTACACAATCTGTGAAAAATTGATCCGATTTTGACTGTGAAAACTTGTTCAATTCAAGAAAGAAGGTGTAGAAGTAAGAAAATCCAATGAAATACAGCTGAATTCTGCAGAACTCCTGCTCCTGTGCTCTGATACCACTTGTAGAATCGTGTACGGACCCGAACGAGTCATTCAGAGAAGTTTTGATCTGTTTCAGGTGCGGAAAAACAAGAAACAGACTTAGAAACAACTTGTTCTTCACTTTAAACACTGATTTGATTGATATTACAGCTTGTACAATCACTGGATAAACCGGCAGCACTTCGGTATCCAAGTTCATAACAGTTACAACTGATTTCGCTTCTAACCTATATATACACATTTGATTCCGCTTGAAACAGCTTCAAGCGGAATAAGGAACTTTGTGATTCCGCTTGAAAATGACCAAGCTCATTTCAAGCTGAATAAGCACTCTCAAGCGAAATCATATCAAACACAACTATCTCAACCTATTTTCTCGTACAATGTGCCCTGATCTAAACTATCTAGTCTAAGACTCGATACAAGACGAAGTCGACAGATGCATGCACTAACAATTTCCTTAATTGCTGAGCATTCCAGGTTCTTGGGACTTCTTTGTTCTTGAGTGTGCGTAGCTTGTACACTCCCTTTCCAAGAACTTCATCTACAACATAAGGCCCCTCCCAGTGGGGAGCTAATTTACCTGGTTTTTCGGCGTTAGATGCCTCATTGTCCCGTATAACGTAGTCACCGGGGTTGAATGTGCAAATTCGGACCTTGCTGTTGTAATACTTTTCCAACTTGGTCTTGTATTTCGCCTCATTGATTACCGCCATTTCCCTTCTCTCTTCTAGAAGATCTAAATCCAACCTTCTTTCTTCTTCATTGTTAATCATATTCATGGAGAGCATTCTTGGGGATGGCAGGCCATTCTCTGCCGGTATCAGAGCTTCGGACCCAGAGACCCGACTGAACGGTGTTTCTCCGTTACTCATCTTTGGCATCGTCCTATGGGCCCATAGTATGCTGGGTAGCTCGTCGTCCCAACCTCTTCGTCGCGCTCCCAACCGGGCCTTGATACCGTCAACTATGCTCTTGTTTACAGCTTCAACTTGACCGTTTCCCTGCGGGTGCGCAACCGAGGAAAAGGTATGCTCTATGTGCAGCTCCATGAACCAGTTTTGGAGATCATCGGCAGCAAATTTGTCCTGATGTCGGTGATGATTCTCAGAGGCAGCCCGGATCGACAAATGATTTGTTCCCAGATGAACCTTCGTACTACGGTAGATGTGGTTGATGCAAGTGCCTTTGCTTCCACCCATTTTGTAAAATAGTCGACTGCGACTATGATGAATTTCACTGCTCCCGGGGCTTCTGGAAATGGACCAACCATATCTATCCCCCATTGTTGAAACGGCCATGCTGTTGTTACGGGGACTAGTTCATTTTTGGGACGCATCGTTTTCGGGGCGTGTCTCTGACAGCTGCTGCATTTCCTCAAAACCTTCACCGCGTCTAGATGCATTCCAGGCCTGTAATATCCAACGTTCATAACTTTGGCTACCACCATTTTTGGACTGGCATGGATGCCGCAGATGCCTTCATGTACTTTCCGGATCAGGTAGTTTGCATCTTCTGGGTCAACGTGTCTCAACAACGGTCCTAGGTAAGATTTCCGGTACAAAATTCCATCAACCGTCTGATAGTGCTCGGACTTGTACTGCACTTTCCTTGCTTCGGCTTTATTTTTCGGTAATATTCCAGACTGGAGATACATGATTATCGGAGTCATCCAAGACGTCGTTCCCAACTGAATAACGCTCACTTGCCTTAGCGGTACCGATGGATTGCTCAGAACTTCAATGCGCACATCCTTGGCTAGGTGCTGGAAACTGGTGGACGCGAGTTTACTTAATACGTCTGCTAGCTTATTCTCGCTTCGGTTGATGTGGTGCACCTTGTAGGAATTGAAGTTTTGTAGCAATGTTTTTGCTTGGTCTAAGTAGAGCGCCATCACATCTCCTTTGGCATCGTACTGGCCGTTGATTTGCCCCGCTACCAGCATGGAGTCCACATGCGCCTCGATGTGCTTGACTCCCATCTTGATTGCTAACCTCAAGCCAGCAAGGAAAGCTTCATATTCGGCTTCATTATTCGTGCTCTTGAAGTCTAACTGGATGGCATACGTGAATTCGTGTTTCTCTGGACTTACCAGCCTCAGACATGCGCCTGCGCCATCTTCGTTAGACGCGCCGTCTGTATACAGTAGCCATGGTTCTTCCTAATATTTTCTTTCCGCTCTTTCCATTGCTTTGTACTCTCTATCTTTGTCATCTGGTACCTCTGTTAGGAAGTCGGCTAATACTTGACCCTTGATTGCTGGTCTTGGCCTGAAAACCACATTGTGACCTCCTAATTCTATGGCCCATTTTGCCAAACTTCCTGATATCTCGGGCCTCGGGAGTATGTTGCCAATGTTGTAATTTGTAAAAACGTGAATGACACGATTGGCGAAGTACATGCGCATTCGTCTAGATGCGTGAATTAATGCTTGCACCAGTTTCTCCATTATGGCATACCTTTTTCTGGATCATTGAGAGTGCGAGACACATAATAGACTTGGTGTCTGTATGCCTTGTCGGTCCATGAGCAGAACTGCTCCGACTGCTTTGTCTGATGCTGACAGGTACATCACTAGAGGTTCTCCTTTCACTGGTGCTGTCAGTGTTAGCAATCTTATGAGGCAATCTTTCATCTCCCGGAATGCACTTTCGGCTTCCGGAGTCCACTGAAACTGACTTTTCTTCATGCATTTGCGGAGTGTTTTGATAAATGGAAAAGACTTAGCTGTTTGATTAGCTAGGAAACGGTTGAGTGCTGCTAACCGTCTGGCCAATTTCTGCATTTCCTTGATTGTTGATGGTGAAGGCATCCGCTCGATTGCTTGCACCTTTTCAGGATTAACCTTAAACCCATCTTTTGTTACCATGAAACCTAGGAACTTTCCTTCTTCCATGCCAAAGGAGCATTTCTCTGGATTTAGCTTGATACTCACTCCGCACAGTGTGTTGAACGATTTTTGAATATTTACCAGCATCATAGTTTCTTCTTTGCTCATGATGACCAGGTCATCCATGTATACTTCAATGTATTTGCTGATAGCGTCGCTGAACGTTTCATTCATCAGTCTCTGGTAAGTTGCACCTGCATTCTTTAAACCAAAGGGCATTTTTGTGTAGCAGTATAACCCTGTTGGTGTGCGAAATGTAGTCTTGTCTTCATCTTTGATGGCCATCTGCACCTGATGGTATCCCTTATAACAGTCAAGGAAACATTTCCATCTGAATGTTGCAAGCGAATCGATCTTTTCATCAATGTCTAGCAAAGCATAACAGTCGCACGGGCATGTGTTGTTTAGATCTTTGTAATCTACACACATTCTCCAACTGCCATTCCCTTTTTTGGACCATTAGAGGGCTCGCCACGCAAGTTTGATACCGGACTTCTCTAATGATGCCAGCGTTTAACAGCTCTGTGACTTGTCCTTGCATGGCATCGTGCATTATGTCTAGCAAATGACGTTTGGCGTGTACCACAGATTTCGCACTCTCTGAAACGTTTAATCTGTGCTCAGCTATGTGCCGTGGAACACCCACCATGTCAGTTGGTGTCCGGGCGAACACATCCATGTTTTCAAACAACAACTTTTTTAGCACCGCGCGCGGGAGATTAGACATTGCAGGGCCCAAGGTGACCGTTTGTTCTGGGTATTTGCTGTTTAGTACCCATTTTTTTGGCTTCTGCGCGCGGTGCGGGTTTGCTTGCTTTCGATGGCCTGATTTCATCTGTTGCTAAGACTTCTTTGCTTGCGTAAATTATTGCTACCCCTGTCTGTCACACCCCTTTTTTTAGGCGGAAGCACGAGGTGTGATCATGAAAGGTTCTCATTGCATACGAAAGGTAAACATACTACATGCTCGTAAAAAAATAACTTCAAATACCCAAAACATTACATTACTAAAAACATAGGTTTAAGCGTTTACATCACGAAACGACATGTTGTCTGAAAGTTTACAACTTTATTTAAAGATAAACATAAGCAACATCCAGGAGCATGGGTAAGACCTCACGCACATCCACCTTAGTTACCTGAAATACATGTGAGTTTTGGAAAAACGTCAACATAATGTTGGTGTGAATTCATGCAAATCTTGTATTTCACGCTAGTATACTTTTTATGAAAACGTGATATGTGTCTTATAAAAATAAAGTATTCTTGTGGTATGAACCAAATAAAGTATTCTTGTGTACGAACCTCGTACAAATAAAGTATTCTTGTGGTATGAACTATAAAGTATTCTTGTATGTATCAGGGTTGTTAATGGGTTGCAAGGCCATTAACATGTGACACGACATAGGAAGTCACCAAACCATAGGCATTTTTCTAGTTGTCGATTCATGACGGAGACACAAAAGCACTACTCGGTACTAGTTCTCACCAAGAGTGTGGCTGCCCGGTCACCCGTTAGATCTAACCTTTTGTTCTGAGGTCTTATTATGTACACGATTAATGGTGCTTATGGTACCCTATTCGTGACACGATTTCTCGTATCATTCCTTAAAACGCATTATACTTGGTACTAGTTATCACCAAGAGTGCTTCTTGTTTTTGTATTCGCCATACCATTTATAAACATTGTAACATTTGTAACATGTATTTCACCCTCGAAGTTAATAAACTGAAAATAGTTAAAAGAAAAGGGGGAGCATGAACTCACAACTTTGCGTTCCTGCGTCGTAAACTTCACCGGATTTGCTTATCTTGCGTCGTGACCTAAACGTGTTTTATTAACGTTAGTCACTAGACTTGTATCGCACAAGCACAAGTCACTATCTTTTGTATATGTGTTCTTGTGTTAAAAATAGTTTATATTTTTAACTATGTGTCTTACTTATATTATTTTCTCAACAATAAATATAAGTATCTTGTATTTTGCACCCGAATTATGTATTTTGTCCAAAACATCATTTCATGATTATAACTTGTCCAAGTTATTTATTCTATCAAGTAATATATTTTCATAAATATATTCTCTTGTATTTGTCTAAGTATGTTGTATGTGTATTTTTGTATTTTCACTTCTTGCGAGTATTTAGTGTATTTTCAAGTCCTAATACACTATTACATGTAATACATACTACATACACTTAGCACAAAACTTGGTGATCAAATATATATATTTTTCATCACAAATGTACATACTTAATAGCCATTTTTAGCCATGAAGAAATCATCATTTTCTTAACACAAAGGTTAGGGAAACCTTGGTAAATATTTTAGGTACATTTTTAGGGAGTAAGTTTCTCAAAACTTATATTTTCTAAGTGTCAAAATTTATAAAAATTTTGACAGAGTTTCCCCTAAAAATGGAGGTTTCCCATGTTTTCAAAACTGTTGTTTATTTTCTTTTAAATCATCACAACAACCATCAACACATTTAACACTTACCGAGTGTCAAAATCAAGTATATTACACTATTTCATGAACTTGAAGTTTTTGTAAAAACTTGTAGTAACTTACCATGTTATTTAGTAGGTTTAGTTACCCTTAAAAACATGGTTGTTTGTTTGTAAATCACATTATTAAAAGATTTGGTCCTTACAACTTGTAATCAAATTTTACAAAAATGTTTATTTGTAACATCTTCTTGTTTCTCTAGTATCTTTACACTTATTTCATTGCCAAAAATAGTGTAAGTTTGAGTAAAAACAAAGATTTTCTAAAAATTATATTTTATACTTGGTTCTTTTAGAAAAACCACTCATGAATCATAGATTCAGAAGATTACTAGCTTGCTTTGATTAATATTTTACCAAGAAATCATTCATTCATCAAGTTCAGGAGTAGACAAGAAGATGATTATTTCATGTTGTTACATAATCATCTCCTAACTTGCTAGATCATGTGTTTAATCACAATCTAGCAAGCTTCATGTAATTATCATCATCAATATCTCAAATAAACAACAAACAATCACCAAATATCTACTAAACAATATCATTTCATCAAGATGTCATCATCTTTCATCTTTTGTTTCAAGATTCAAGTGTGTGTCTTATAGTGTTCTAGAGTTAATCATTAAACATCAACTTTTAACCACTCAAAATATGAAGTAAACAAGATCAAGAGAGCCTTACCACTAGCATCAAGCTAGGGAAGAATACTAGAACTTGGAGATGACAAAATGGTTGGATAAAGGAAAATGAATGAGGTCCTTCAACTTCCGAGTCCACCAAGCCTCCTAAATCACCTTGTATCACACTTGGAGTGAATGAAGGAGATCGAAAATAATGGTGGTGTGGAGGGGCTTGTTTGGCTGTAGCCTATGTGAGGGAGAGAGGAGAGTATGGTGGTGATTGGTAAAGATGAAGATAATGTGATCTTATAACCAACAAGCTCTAATACCCTTTGGTCCATGTGTTTCAATTAGTACCAACAAACTCTTACACAAATCCAAGAAGGATTATGGAAGGATTTAAGAAGATATTGAAAATCTTGAGTGGGGCCACCTTACGTGAGCCGTGAATGGTGAATGGGGGGGGGGTAAATTGTAATTTTGATGGTAATTAAATAATCCAATTTGATTTCAAGTATAGTATTTAGTGTTTAAGTGTATGATGTGTTGTACAGTGTGTTAGGGTGTTCGGGGATCATAACTAGCTCAGAAAAATAAAAACAATGCTTCTAGTAATATTTTAATGTTCCGGGTAATGTCCGGTTGTTCGGTTAAATATCGGTTCGTTAAAGTTCTAATTTGCACCGTTTAGTGTCCTTTATGTATCCTTTCGTAACCCTTTCAATTCCTGACACTTAGGGAAATATTCTGGACGATAAATCATGAATTATGCATAATATTTATGCGTTAAATGCTTATTTATAGCTGAATTTAATAAAATTCTGCACTTAAAGTGCGTTTCGGGTGCTTTTTAGTGCGTATTTTAGCTTTCAGAAGGTCTATATGTTAACCCTTGTATGTACTCTTGGGTTTTAATGTATTCTGGTCGTTGGACCTACACCTAGGCCTCAATTCTATTGTCTAACTGCTTTCTGCAGTTTTCTTGACACAATGTGTCTTGCCGGTGAATTTACTAGTATTTCTGACGCAATGCTATTCATTAATGCATAAAGTAATTCTTGTAGTATAAAACGTGCATGAATTCACAAGTATATCATGTAATCAAACAATGTAGACATTTAAGCACATAATTGTAGTCATTAAATAATAATTAAAGTGTACGGAAATTACCGGTTTGGTACCAGTAGTCACAGTCTCCCCCCGTTAAAAGAATTTCGTCCCGAAATTCAGGCTGATCTATCTCTCGCGGAAGTTTTCTTGAACAGGTGGGGATACTTTTCTTTAAACTGGTCACGTGTACTCGGGTCCGTGCTTAGAGTTCCAACGTACTTTGACAAGCTTGACACTACTCCTTCTGGTCTTTTTGACTTTCCAGTCGGTAACCTCAACGGGTTGTTCTGTAAATCGGAGAGTGTCATCAATATGCACTTCATCCATAGGGATGATCACGTTTTCTTGTGTTGGACTCTTCTTGAGGTTGGATACATGGAACGTATCATGTACTCCATTAAGTTCTTCCGGTAATTCCAACTTGTATGCCACGGTACCAATTCTTTCTAAGATCTTGAATGGTCCGATGTATTGGGGATTCAGCTTCCCACGTTTTCCAAATCTTACTACGCCCTTCCAAGGTGAGACCTTTAGTAAAACTTTGTCTCCTACCTCGAACTATAATGGTTTTCGTCTTCGATCAGCGTAGCTCTTTTGTCAATCTCGAGCCGCCTTAATGCGCTCTCGGATTTGCATAATGTTGTCGGTTGTCCCTTATACTAGTTCAGGACCATCCATGCATTTGTCTCCAGCGTCTGCCCAACATAAGGGCGATCGGCACTTGCGGCCATATAGAGCTTCGAACGGTGCGGCTTTTATGCTTGTATGATAACTGTTATGGTAGGAAAACTCAACTAAAGGTAGATGAGTATCCCAGCTGCCGCCCAGGTCCATGACACATGCGCGAAGCATATCTTCCAGCGTTTGTATAGTCCGTTCGCTCTGGTCGTCTGTTTGTGGATGGAATGCCGTGCTTAGATCTAATTGAGTTCCAAAGGCTTCCTAAAAGGATTGCCAGATCCTTGAGACGAAATGTCCATCTCTGTCTGAAATAATTGAGATTGGCACTCCATGACGTGCCACGATTTCCTTTAAGTGTATCTCAGCAAGCTTTCCAGTGCTGTCTTTCTCTCGGATCGGTAGGAAGTCTGCAGACTTCGTTAACCGATCGACTATCACCCATATCATATCGTGCCCTCTAGGGGTCTTGGTTAATTTTGTTATGAAGTCCATCGAGATTTGTTCCCACTTCCACATGGGTATCTCTGGTTGTTGTAGTAGACCAGACGGTTTCTGATATTCGGCCTTAACCTTAGCACACGTTAAGCATTTTCCAACGTAAACAACAACATCGCTTTTGAGTCTCGGCCACCAATAGTATTCTTTCAAGTCTTGATACATCTTGTCCGATCCTGGATGGATCGAGTATCTTGATTTATGCGCTTCATCAAGGATGACTTCTCGAATACCGCCATAGAGCGGAACCCAAATACGCTTCTTAAAGTATAAGGCTCCTTTTTCATTTGGCACCATATATTTCAAGATGCCCCGTAGGTATTCAACTTTACGGTTTTCCATTTTAAGGGCTTCTTGTTGCGCGTCCCGGATGCGTGCTGTGAGGTTCGTTCGAATCGTCATTTCCAATGCTCGAACCCTTAGGGTCTTAACCCTTTCTTTTCGACTTAATGCGTTCGCTACAACGTTTGCCTTACTAGGATGGTACTTAATCTCATAGTCGTAATCATTTAGCAGCTCGACCCATCGTCGCTGACGCATGTTTAATTCCTTCTGATCAAGTATGTGTTGTAAGCTTTTTTGATCCGTGAAGATTGTACATCGTGTACCATATAAATAGTGTCGCCAAATCTTCAAGGCGAATACCAGCTCACCGAGTTCCAAGTCGTGGGTGGTATAGTTTCTTTCATGTACCTTCAATTGTCTTAAAGCATAAGCGATGACTTTCTGGCATTGCATGAGCACGCAACCCAAACCTTGTCGTGAAGCGTCGCAGTATACCACGAAGTCTTCAGTGCCTTCGGGTAAAGATAGTATTGGTGCATCGCATAGCTTATTCTTTAGTAGTTGGAAGGCTTCTTCCTACTTGTTACCCCAGTCGTACTTCTTGTCTTTCTGTGTAAGGGTAGTTAGCGGTTGAGCTATCTTTGAGAAATTCTCAATAAACCGTCGATAATAGCCCACTAAACCCAAAAATTGTCGAACTTCAGTTGGGGTTTTGGGGGCTTCCCAATTCTTTATTGCTTCAATCTTGGATGGGTCTACATGAATGCCCTTCTCATTCACAACGTGACCAAGAAATTGTACTTCGCAAATCCAGAATTCGCACTTTGAGAACTTTGCATATAGTTTCTCTTTCTTCAGTAGTTGCGAAATGGTTCTGAGGTGTTGCTCATGTTTGTCTTTCATTCGCGAGTAAATCAGGATATCATCGATAAATACAATCACGAAGTTATCGAGATATGGTTTGCATACGCGGTTCATCAGATCCATAAATACCGCTGGCGTGTTCGTCAGTCCGAATGGCATCACAAGGAACTCGTAATGCCCATAGCGTGTTCGGAATGCAGTCTTTGGTACGCTTTCCTCTTGAATCCTTAACTAATGGTATCCAGATCGAAGGTCGATCATGGAATAGTAGCTTGATCCTTGCAACTGATCGAATAAGTCATCAATCCTCGGTAATGGATACCGATTCTTGATTGTGAGCTTGTTCAGTTCTCTGTAATCGATACACATCCGCAGAGTTCCATCCTTTTTCTTCACGAACAATACTGGAGCTCCCCAAGGTGAGATGCTTAGCCTTATGAATCCTTTTTCCAACAACTCCTGGAGTCGTGTAGATAATTCTTGCATTTCGGATGGTGCAAGCCGATAGGGTGCCTTGGCTACAGGAGCGGCTCCTGGAACCAGGTCTATACGAAATTTGACTTGTCGTTATGGAGGTAGTCCTGGCAGATCTTTGGGAAAAACATCAGGGAATTCCTTCACCACAGGAATGTCTTCGAGTTTCGGCTCTTCAGCCTTCTTATCTACAACGTGCGCTAGGAAAGCAACACATCCTTTCCTTAAGCACTTCTGTGCCTTCATGCAACGGATGATTCCGAGAGGCGCGTCTCGTTTTTCTCCATGCACGATGAGAGTTTCGTCATTCACCAGAGGGATGCGAATGATTTTCTCATGACAAACAACTTCAGCTTTGTTCTTGGACAACCAGTCCATTCCGACCACTACATCGAAGCTACCCAATTGAATAGGCAAGAGGTCGATGCTAAATCTTCGTTCACCCAGTTCTAATGTGCAACTTCTAACAACTTCGCCCGATTCAACGAGTTTACCATTGGCTAGTTCTATAGAATAAGGAATATCTAATCTACTAGATTCTATCCCAAGCATACGTTTAAATTCCACAGACATGAAGCTAAAATCGGCACCAGTGTCAAATAATATGGATGCAAAGTGATTGTTTACGAGAAACGTACCGGTGACCACATTAGGGTCCTCGCGTGCGTTCCTTGCTCCAATCACAAATGCTCGTGCCTGAGCATTGTTTCCTTTCGGGCAGTCCTTCATGAAATGATCTTTGCTTCCACAGCTGAAGCATCCTTGGTTTTGCCCAGCCCCATTCCTATTCCGGTTACCATTGCCATTTCCATTTCCCCCATTGTTTCCAGCACCGTTGCGGTTTCCATTCCCGTTCTTTTCTTTACCCCAACAGTCTTCTGTGCGGTGACCCAGCTTTCCACACTTGTCACACTTTGGAATGCGACAAACTCCTTCGTGATGACGCTTGCACTGATTGCATATGGGCAGAGTGCCCAGGTATCCCTTAGCTGGAGCGTCATTCATGGCTGCAAGAGATTTCGCCTCCAGAGGCGGGTTGGTGTCACGCTTCTTGTTGGAACCCTTGTTGTTACGCGTCGCTTGATTCAGGTTTGCATGTTTCCTTTTCTTGTCGCCGGACGACTCAGCATGCGTCCCGGTCTTTTCTGTTGGGTTTAGTGATAGCTTCTTCATGCAAACACAATCTTCCGTAAGGCTGACAGCCAGAGTTACAGCCTCGGTGATTGTTTGAGGTTTGGCCGAAGTTACCATGCCACGGAATTCTGAGGCCAGTCCCCAAATGTAGCGTTCAACGCGCTTAAATTCCGGAGACACCATATAAGGGATCACCCTAGACAAATCATGGAACCTTCGAGTATACCCAGTAATGTCTGCACCTTCCATGGTCAAATGCCAAAACTCAGTCTCCAGCCTTTGGAGTTCAGCACGAGAGCAATACTTTTCTCTCATACGTTCTTTTAGCTCATCCCACGACATGCCGTACGCGGCATCATCACCCAGAGTTTGGACTTGCAAGTTCCACCAAGTCAGAGCTTCATCGACGAACAGCCCAGTAGCAAAAGTGACTTGTTGATCCGTGTTACACTTGCTTATGCGGATAGTGGCTTCAGTCTTTTCCGTCCAACATATAAATGCCACTGCACCTCCAGTGCCATCGTAGTTCAGTGGTTTGCAGTCGAGGAACTGCTTGAAGGTGTAGCCTGTAATTGATCTAACCAACTCACACGTGAGCAATCGAAGAAATAACGAAACAAAGACCGTTCATGAATTTCTCCATGCTTAGCAAATTGTCTTAAGGTTACCTTGAGCTGCGTTTCCTCTAGACGAATCTCTATGTCCGTTACGTCTTGCATTGCTTGGTCCTCCGATGTCTTCGGTGCGGTTTGCCTCGTACTGGGCGATAGCTGCCGAGATCCTTTCTTCCAGTAGGGCGTTCAGCTCTTCAGCAGTCTTTGGCAGTGGGGGAGGAGGAGGTTGATCACGAGCGTTCACAGCTCTTCTAGGTGCCATCTTCTGACAGAACACAACACAATAGGGTTAGACATTTGTTTGATATCATCATACGAGACAGTAGTGTAACACCCGTTCTTAAAAATCAAGTTTTAACGTAAAATATACAAAAAACAACCATGTAATTTAGATTACATATACGTCGGAAATACGGGTTTATTAAAACTCTTACAAATCATAAGTCATTTAACATAACGTGATCAGATTCGTCGTTTAAAATTAAAGACGATGCAAAGTGTAGAAGCGTGTATCTTTATCATGTTCGGTTCCTCGTTGAGCTTGATCATCTTCCGGCATCCAAAAGTACCTACATTTCATAAACATGAAATGCTTTAGTCATTCGGGGTTTAAAAACATGTCTAAACGAGTCCACGAAACGAAACTAATTAAAAATATATTCTATTACAGGGTCCACCGTAAATTACGGTGGGTACCGTAATTTACGGTAGCCCCTGAATGTCAAAACTTCCACCGTAACTCAGGGGTTACCTATCGTATCTATATCAGCTCCACCGTAACTTACGGTGGCACCGTAAGTTACGGTGGCCCCTGCATCCAACCTTTCCATTTTGCCGTTTTTGACACGAAATCTTTCCTATCTTTCAAACCGCTTGTTGGGATTGAACCCTATCAGAGGAACAGATAATTAAAGCCAAAACTGGATCAGAACAGTGGATTCTGAATAAGCAGATGCTGATATACAAATCTCTCCCCTTGAAAGTGATTACAACTACTGATGACCTCCTATCTGCTGATCTTACCAAAACTGCTGATTCCTAACTGCTGCTCAACTAAAGATCTGATGGAAGACTAAAGTCCTGCTGATTCAATCTACTGCCTTGAGTCAAGCACTGCTGATCCGGACAAGTGTTGCTTGGTTCACAGCAGTAGAAGGTTGCAGCAGCTGTTCTAAAGTCTGTTTTGTAATAGAATGTATTAGCAGTAGTTAACACAAGTAGTGTCTGTATAGATCAGAGGTTAGAGTTTGTTAGGAAGTTAGATGTCACTTTCATGGTGAGGTCAGCAAAGATGCTCAGTAGTTTGCAAGTGCCTATAAATAGTTCAGTACTTTGTACTGTTCTATTAGCTCTTTACATCATTCGTCTTCTTTGCACGAACAAACTACTGAGCTCGGGCTGAGGGGGAGTTTGCATTCATATATCTATCTTTGTAATCGTTGTTGAAATTAAATTCAATCATTCGGTTCATTGTGTAAAAGATGTTTGATTAAAGTATTACTCTCATTTGATTGTATGCAAAGTTTGTTTTCATTTTAATTCCGCTGCACAACTCATCCATTTTCATCTTAACTTAAAACACAAAATACAATCAAAAAGAAACTCAGATCCAACAATTGGTATCAGAGCTTGGACAGTCAAATTTGATTTAACAATCATTTTGACGTAAAAAGTTCAGCTCAAAAACAGTTGATACTGATCGTTTGTTCGTCGTTGAAAAACAGAGTAAGGATTAATCACCACTAAAGTTGATTTCTCAGTACCTGTAAAACAACAAGAATGACGTCACAATCTCAGGACGATAAAAACAACATTGGTTCTCTCTTTAAACCACCTATGCTAAAAAGAAATGAGTACAACATCTGGCAGAGGAGGACGGGTCACATCCTCGCTCAACAAAGCACAGGTTGTTGGAAGTCTGTCATCTTTGGTCCTCATGTTCCTACAGTGCCAAGCGCTGAAGATGCTAAAAAACAAGTTCCAAAACCCGTTGAAAATTATACTGAAACGGATTATCAAAAGTTTGAACTAGATGCTAAAGCATTTAGTATCATAGCATCAGCGCTGCCCAACGAAATATATGCTGGATTGTTAAATTGTGACAATGCCAAAGAGTTGTGGGACGCACTTAAGGAACAGTTTGGAGGTACCGAAGAGGTCATAGAAAACAATAGGGAAATCCTGAACCAACAGTATGAAACATTTTGTCATGTTAAAGGTCAATCACTGACGCAACAATTTGAGCGGTTCAGTTGTCTCATCAGTGAACTGAGGCTTGTTAAAACCACTTTTACAAATTCAACTCAAAACAGCAGGTTCCTCAGGTCACTGCCAGATAAATGGGACACAATAGCGTTTGTCACCCGAAACTCACCTGAGTTCAAGGATCTGACCTTGACCCAACTCCATGGTCGACTCCTAACCTACGAAAGGGAGTTGAACCAGAAAAGGAAGTTACAAGAGTCAGGGAAAACCGTTGATGATTATTCATTCGGTAACACTGCTCTTCTGGGTCAAGAAGAATCTGGTGGTAGTGGTAAGGATCAGGGTTATGATCACTTCATTGACATAACTGCTGGTGCAAATTTTAACAACCCTAATCCTCACTCTACAGGTTATGCATTCACTGCAAATGAAAACCAGATGTCAGACAATCTAAGCTTTGAACTAAATGATTTACAGCATTTTGACCCCACTGGTCTAGAGGAAATGGACATCTTGCATCAACTGGCCTTGCTAAGTGTTAGAACTAGCAAGTTTTATAAAAGAACAGGGCGAAAATTCCCAGGGTTGCATGGGAATCTAAGGGTTGGGTTGGATAAATCGACAATCAAGTGCTATAAGTGTAACAGGTTAGGACATTTTGCTAGAGAGTGTAGGAGTCAAACAACTGGTCCCATAATTACTCACCCTAGTTCAAATCCTAGACCTCAAAATCAAAACACTGTGCACTATGCCCAATATGCCCCAGCAGCACATGTGAACACTGCTCACTATGCTGTTGCTCCTGTGCCAGTGCATTATGTCCAAACAGTTGCTCCACAGATTCAATATGTTCAAACCCCTGATCCCCAGGCACAAGTGCAACCTGCACCACAAACCACTGCTCCAGTAGCAACACAACCAGATCAACAAAGTTTCTTTACTCAAGAGTTTGTTGACTGGAGCAGTATGTCTGAAGACCTCAGTGATGAAAACTTTGCACTCTATGCTTCTAATGTTTCTTCTCATGATGAATTTTGTTTGATGGCATTAGAGTCAATACAGGAGGGTGTTGAATCTGAAGAGAAACAGCTCGTCTCTGAAACAGTGGATGAGGTGATTGAAGCAGTGGCTACTGCTGTCGCTAATGAAGTACTGTTGGAGGAAAGTTCAGGTACCCTGATTGAACCACTGACAGATCTATGGTCTGAAGAAGATAAGAAAGAAGAAAAGGCAGGTGAAAAAGAAGAGAGAGCTAGTGATGAAGAGAATATTCAGTGTGATTGTGCAATGATGGCTGCTGCCAAGGTATCACCTCAAGTTCTAGAAAAACTATGTTCTGACAATTGCATTATTGCTTTTGCTAACATCAAAGAGGTGAATGAAAACCTTAGGAACAAAATCTTAACTGATGAAGTCAAATTTGAAAGATCTTTAAAAGAACTTAAAAACAAATTGGCTGAAAAAAAAAGAAAGAGATTAGCAGCATGAAAGAAGAGCAAAGCATAACCAAAACCCAACTCCAAACTATGGTAGAAAAATACCAAGTTTGCAAAAAGGAGTTAGAATCCACCCAGATCACATGTGAGAAATGGGTGGAATCATGCAAAGGGTATGAGGTTATGCTTGAGAAACAGATAAAAATCAATGTGAAATTTGGGGTTGGTTATAGAAAACATGATGATGAAAACACTGCTTTTGAAAAATCTGTTTCAACCACTGATGTAACTGCTGAGTACATCCCCACAAACAAGAATGGCCAAGAAGTGAAAATCACTGACAAACTTGGTAACAAAATCACACTTGACAGACCAATGGGCCCCTCTGCTTTTGAGGAGATTGAAAATCATCAATTTAAAACCAAGATGGTCTGATGAGTGAGATATTCTTGAAAATTTCAATCCAATGGACTTTACATCAACTGATGGTGTTAAAGCTCCAAAAGCTAAAGTCATTCCTCTTAAGGACATTCCAGCAGTGGTTAAAACCTCTGCTGCAAAGGAGTCTGAAAAGAGGAAGAAGAAAGAAAAAATTGATAACTTGTTTTGTGAATTTTGTGAGAAAAGGAACCATCTAACAAAAGATTGTTTCCACTTAAAAGCTTATGATATAAACAAAACAAGTGTCATAGTTTCAGCTGAAAGCTGCATTATTTGTGGTAAAACAAACCACAAAACTCAAGCATGTGTGTATCTCAAAAACTTTGACATCAAAAAGAATGAGTGCCTTGCTAAAACATCCTTGAGTCCATCAGCATCACCATCTGTCAAATTCACAAAGAAACAACCACTGTTTGTGCCAGTTCAAACAGCTGTCACAAAACAGCTGAACCAAACATCTGTTAAAAGAGATGTTCAGGTTACTGATACACCTCCTGCCAATCAGTTCAGAAAAGGCAACGAAAAACAGTCCTACCAAAGGATTCCACACGTTTATGAGGTCTCCAAAAAGCCCTCTAAACCCAGAGTGAATAGGCATCCTTTCGGTTACCAGCAGGTGATTGGGCAAGACCCTCAGCAGTGGTTAGCAAGAAACAGTACTAAAACTGTCCAAACCCCTGACTTAACCACAGTCCAGCACACTGCATCCATACCAGACACTGTAGAGACTCCATCCAAAGCCCTGCTGGCTTTGGAGTCCTTAATGAACTAATCCTTTTACTTCATGTGCAGGGAGCTTCTGCATGCTTTGATAGTCTTTGGTATGTAGATAGTGGAGGCTCCAGGCACATGACAGGATGTAAAGCCCTCCTCAAAGACTTTAAAATCCATGGTGGGGGTGATATATCCTTTGGTAATAATAGTAAAGGGAAGGTTGTGGGGTCTGGAACAGTGCAATCTGGCAATGTGAAATTTGAAAATGTCAATCTAATAGACAATCTAAAATTCAACCTTCTGAGTGTATCCCAAATGAGTGACAAAGGGTTTGGGTCATTCTTCACAAAAGATTGTTGTAGGATTGTTGGACCAGAAATGGTCAAAAAGATTGAAGCAATAATCAAAAATGGTCAAACTAAACTTGTTGCTCAAAGAAGTGGCAATGTTTACGTTGTTGACATGTCAAAAGAGTGTCCCAGAGCTGATGCATGTCTGTTCTCAGCTGCCTCTAACAAAGAGACAGAACTTTGGCACAAACGACTGGGGCACACAAATCTTAAGACAATAACAGAAATTTCAAAAAATGGTTAGGTGAGAGGCCGACCACAACAATTGTTTTCATGTCCTGAACATTGCATTTCCTGTTTAAAAGGAAAACAGCATAAAAGTTCCCACAAGTCCATTGAAGAGTCCAAAACAACCCAGTGTTTGCAAATGCTACACATGGATTTGTTTGGCCCAGTACAAGTCATGAGCCTTAAAAAGAAAAGATATTGTTTGGTTATAGTTGATGACTTTTCTAGGTTTACATGGACTTTCTTTTTGCACTCTAAAGATGAAACTGCAGGCATTTTGCAAGACTTTGTGACACAGGTTGAAAAGCAATTTGACCTTCCAGTGAAAAGCTTTAGGAGTGACAATGGCACAGAATTTAAAAATAGGGAGTTGGATGCCTTCTGTGTGAAGAAAGGGATTGTAAGGCAGTACAGCATCCCTAGAACACCAGAGCAAAATGGGGTTGTTGAGAGAAAGAACAGAACTTTGATTGAGGCTGCTAGAACCATGCTTGCAGATTCAGGTTTGCCATTAACTTTCTGGGCAGAGGCAGTAAACACTGCTTGCTATGTCCAGAACAGAGTTTTAATAAACCTCAGGCACAAAAAGACTGCCTATGAAATTCTGTATAAAATCAAACCACTGATCTCATACTTCAAGGTGTTTGGCTGCCCATGCTTTATTTTGAATTTAAAAGATTCCATTTCAAAATTTGCAGCCAAAATTGATTGTGGTTATTTTCTAGGATACTCAACCACTGCCAAGGCCTACAAAGTGTTCAATGCACGGACCAAGGTAGTGGAGGAGACTTTGGATGTAAAGTTCAATGAACTTTCATCAATGCAAATCCCAGCAAATCTTGCTGAACTGTTTGATCTTGAAAAATTCACTTTTGAAAATACTGCTGTCAAGACTAACAGTGCAGGTCCATCAGAGGATACAACACCAGACTATGGGTATGAAGTCATCATCCCTCAAAGGTCTGCCACAAAGGGGAAATCATCAGTTATTCAAAACATCTATGAAAGCTCAACCACTGCTACATCAACAGTTGTTGACCAAAGTAGCCCATTTCCCACTGCTTCCACATCCTCAAACACTGCTGACAAAAGTCCTCAAACAGTGGATAAAAGTAAAAAGTGGTCCACTCCATTACCACCCATTCCACCACCTTTTGAAGCCACTACTGAGTCATCAAAGTCATCAGCAGTGGTTAGCTCAGATGATACACATTTGCAGCCTTCACCAACAAATGCCATCATACCATACCAAGGAGATTTAATCTTCTTGAGATCTCATCCACCTGATCAAATCATTGGCAACATCAATGAAGGGGTGCTCACAAGAAGCCAAACCCAAAACATTTGTCTTTTTGCTGGTTTTCTATCACTTCATCAGCCAGTCAAGTACCAAGAGGCACTAAAAGACAACAGCTAGGTAGAAGCCATGCAAGAGGAGCTCCAACAATTTAAGAGACAACAAGTATGGGAGCTTGTACCACTGCCAAAAGAGGTTAGTCCCATTGGCACAAAGTGGGTCTTCAAGAACAAAACAGATGAAAGGGGCATTGTTGTCAAGAACAAAGCCAGGCTTGTGGTTCAAGGCTACAGACAGGAAGAGGGGATTGATTATGATGAAACATTCGCCCCTGTTGCAAGATTGGAGGCTATCAGACTGTTCCTGGCCTTTGCTGTCAACCACAACATGAAGGTGTTTCAGATGGATATCAAAAGTGCTTTCCTCTATCGTACATTGCAAGAAGAGGTATATGTATGTCAACCTCCAGGCTTTGAGGATCCATTTTATCCTGATCATGTCTACAGGCTAAACAAAGCCTTGTATGGACTGAAACAAGCACCTAGAGCCTGGTATGAAACTCTTTCCAACTTTCTACTCTCAAATGGTTTCAAAAGAGGTACCATTGATAAAACACTGTTTCTTAAATGGAGAGGGAAAGATTTAATGATTGTCCAAATTTATGTGGATGACATTATTTTTGGAAGCACATGTACCAAAATGTGTGAAGAGTTTAGAGAACTCATGACAGCTGAGTTTGAAATGAGTGCAATGGGTGAGCTGCAATGCTTTCTTGGTCTCCAAGTACAGTAGTTGCAAAATGGAACTTTCATTCATCAAAGCAAATATGCTAAAGAACTTTTAACCAAATTTGATATGAATGATTGTAAACCATGCAGCACACCCATGGCCACAAATAAGCTGGTCATGTCTGATGAAAAGGATGAGCTGATTGACCAAACACTTTATAGAAGCATGATTGGGTCTTTATTGTACCTAACTGCATCTAGACCAGACATCATGTTTGCAACATGTGTCTGTGCAAGAAGTCAATCAGCTCCCAGAAAATCAAATCTCATTGTTGTAAAAAGGATTCTCAGATACATAAAAGGTGCTCCCAAACTTGGTATCTGGTATCCAGCTAATGGGAATATCAAGCTTTCAGGTTTTTCAGACAGTGACTTTGCTGGATGTCACACCACAAGGAAGTCCACTTCAGGAGGGTGCCAGTTTCTAGGTGATTGCTTAGTATCCTGGCAAAGCAAAAAGCAAGCAGCAGTTTCAACATCCACTGCTGAGGCTGAATACATTGATGCTGCAAGCTGTACAGCCCAACTCCTGTGCCTTCAAAATCAGTTACTGGATTTTGGTATCACTGCCTTAAAGACACCACTCATGTTGGACAGCCAGGCAGCAGAAAATATCATCAAAAATCCAGTTTCCCATTCTACCACAAAGCACATCGACATCAGACATCACTTTGTGAGGGATTGCTATGAAAAAGGTTTGATTTCTCTGCAACATGTCCCAACTAAAGACCAGCTAGCAGATGTGCTCACAAAAGCACTTGATACAGCCACTTTTGAAAGCTTGGTCTCTAGGATTGGGATGCTAAACATGGAATAACAAGCAACATCTTGTTTTTCTATGAATAAAAGCAACAAAATGTTTTCAGAAAATCAAAAATCCATCCTTAAAAATAGCTTAAAAATGAAAATTTCATTAAAATCCTTAAAAGTCTGCCATAACCACTGATTGTTCAAAAGTCTGCTCTACTTCAAAAAGTCTGCCCACTGCTGAAAGGCAACCTCTGTTCTCTCATTCCTTGATAACCACTGTTGTTCAAAAGCAGTGTCTTATCCACTGATATGCTATCCACTGATAGTGAAAATCATCCACTGCCCCCTTTCCACTGCTTTCATCAGTTGCTTTCACCAAAAGTACTGTCCTTCATTTTCACCAGTGGTTGTCACGTGGGCAGTACATAGCAGTCAGACCTTTTGTAACGGCTGCCACGTCAGCATTCATTCTCTTTCCTATAACATCCCCACTCACCATCAAAACAGGGTTTTACTGTCGAATTGAATTCTTAAAAATTCTCTTCTCAAAGCAGTTTTTCTTCTCATTTCTCACAAATTTCTTCGATTGTTTCGTTTCAAAAATGACAAAATCGAAGCTTTCTGCAAAACCCTCATCAAAATCATCGAAAACAGCCTCTCAAAAGGCAACTACCACTGAAATTCCATTCAAAAAATCTCACAATCTCCTGGGTCTTCTCACAAAACCAGGAACCACAGATGTTTTCGATTCCATTATCACCATCATGGCAAAATCAAATTACAAAACTTTGCTCACCGCCGACGCACCCATCTACTTGGCGACCCAAAGGGAATTTTGGAAGAATGCAACCCTTGAAAAACAAGGAGACATTGCAACTGCAATCCAATCTTCCATAAAGGGTAAAGCTGTCCACATTACACCACAATCCATCTCCAAAGTCTTTCAACTCGATGACCAAGCAGGTAAAACTTCCTTCACTAAAAACGAGTTGCACATTGACTTCATTGAAAGAGGGTATGAAGCCACAATGATGAAGAAACTAACCTTAGAAAAAGGTTATTTTCCTCCTGCACCAAGATTTCTATTTCATACCCTCCTCCTATGTGTTTCAAACAAAACCACTTCTTTTAATGAGATCCCTACAAAGATTCAAAATCTGGGATATGCAATTCTTCAAGAAGAAAATTACAATTATTCTCGGGAAATCTTTAAAGATTTGGTTAATAATGTTGAAAGCAAATCATTCTTACTATTTCCAAGGTTTTTAAGCTATTATTTTCAAAAGAAATTCAGTAAGGATGATTTAGCTTTAATAAACCAAGGTGAAATAACTGCAATAAACTGCCTAACATCTGAAACTTTTTCACGAATGTTAGCACCTTGCAAAACACAAGCAGGGGTACCTGAGCAGAATTTAGCAGCAACCACTGCTCCTCACGTATCTGCTGCTAAGCCTACTGCTCTAGGTGATCAAAGCAGCAGACCAACTATTTTGAAACCCACACCTACAAAACCCAAAAAGCTTTACAAAAAGAAAAATCAAAAACACCCCAACCCAATCAAAAGGGCAACTCTGGAGGATGAGATACCAGAGTTAATGCCCGTGACAACACAAATGTCACAAGAAACCACTGCTGCTACTTCCTCACAGCAGTTGGTACAAATATCTCAACCCATAACCATAACTCCTCCTGCTTCTTCACAAAAAGAACAGGTTGTACACAAAGGGCCACCACATCATGATGCTCTGGATACACTCGTCTCCATCATCCACAGCTCAATGCCTGGAGCAAATCCGCTTTCTAAACCCACCATCACATCCTCAATTCCACCAAAAACACCACTACTGTTGGATGCAATTGATTTGAACCAGGCATTACTCAGTCCTTCTCAATCACCTGTCAATGAGAATATACCTCAACAAATGACTGAGCCTGCTGTATCATTCTTTGCTAACCCACCAACACAACCTGAGGAGGTTACACCCATTGAGCTACAAGAAACTCTTTGTGGTAATCCAAGTGAAGCAGCCACTACAACTGTTGAACCTACAGGTTTACAGTTGGACAATGGTTGCATCAATAAGACTTCCTTGGAGGCAATTCCTTTTATAGCACCTCTGCCAACCACCAGTGGATTTATTTATCCTAC
This sequence comes from Helianthus annuus, assembly GCF_002127325.2. Classification (NCBI taxonomy): domain Eukaryota; kingdom Viridiplantae; phylum Streptophyta; class Magnoliopsida; order Asterales; family Asteraceae; genus Helianthus; species Helianthus annuus. The sequence goes on along the minus strand of NC_035443.2, from coordinate 78,956,790 downwards.
TGGCAACATCAAAAGGCTGTCAAGTGTTGAAGGAAGAAGACCCCAGTACCAAGAAAAAGGGGCATCAGTGGTTAAGGTTTGGAGTAAACTCCCTACTTCTACCACTGATAAAACCACTGTTTGTGGGAAATTAGATGATCCCATTAAATTGGGTGATGGTTTAAAGTACCAGAAATTGACGGCTTGTGTTGAAAAACTTGATAACTCTGTTGCAGAACTCAAAGATATGCTACAACAGTTGTTACAGGTACAAAAGGTACAATCCACTGCTGTTCCACCTCAAGCACCTGCTCTACAACAGGCACCTGCTACAAATGATCTCTGGAATTTATTTCAACCTTTTCTCCATCATCAAGCACAAATAGCAGATCAGCAACATGAAAAACATGTTCAACAATTGAGAAATGCTATGGAGTCTAGGTACAATGACACTCAGGCTGATCTAAAGGCTCTCAAAACTCAGATCCTGCACTCCACTAGTACTGCTCCTCCACCAGTGTTCTTCATTGATCAACTCCCCGAAGATAATGCCAAAAAGGGGGAGAAAATTCAGGAATGGAGAAGGAAAGGAATAACAGATGGTCTCTACCTCGCACCAGAAAATTCCAATATGACCAAACAGATTCCTTTGCCAGATGGGAGTAAGAAAATTGATGTTACCACAAATGCACTTGCAGAAGCACTTGCATGTGTAAAAAGGGATAGAGAGGCCAAAAAGAAAGCCAGGGTGGATTATCCGGATCAGGGTACTTCAGGGTCAAGAGATGATGAAAATCTCATTGATGAAAAGAAGAAGCCTACTAGAAAAGTAAGGCTACCCAAATCCATTCCGGTCAGACGTTCAAAGTCTAAAACAGCTGTTGTAACTCCTGGTATATCAGCTGCTGTTGGTACTTCAGTAGTTTCAACATCTGTTCCCACTTCAACACACACCACCTCAACACACACTACATCCACTGCTTTACCTCCATCACCACCAAAATCACAATCACCTCCTGTCAAAAGGCAGAAGACAGCAGTTGTTATAACTTCTGCTGTAAAGACAACAGTAGTTGGAACACCAGTTGTTTCAACAACTGTTAGTCTATCACAAACCACTGCCACTGCAACCACCTTTCCATCCAAAACATCATCAGTCCCTCCTCAAATAAAGAGGAGAAGGCTAATTCCTAAAGATGATGTCACTTCACCATCTTCAAAACCTTTAGCTCTTGTCAATATACCAAAACCAGTTCCACTTTCTTCAGTTCCAATGCACAAACCCTTACCTCCTGCAGGTGTTCAATTTCCTCTTGAACTAGAAGCTGTCAGAGAAGAGATAAAATCCTTCTATACTGAGGATGACCCTGCCAAAAGGAGTTTGCCTTCAATCAAAGGATATCCCTGGCCCAAAAACATTGAAGAATATTTGAAGATAAAGGCCAAGCAAGCAGAGGATATCTCGAAAAGAAACACACAAGGGAAATCTGACAAAGAAGTATCAAGATACTACCAATATCTGCTCACACAAGTCAGTTCCCTAGAACGTTTTGCTAAAAATGTCAGTCAACAAATTTTAGAAAGAGCAGCTGAAACTCTGAAGAAAGACTACATTGAAAGCATTATGTTCTACAAGAAATACAAAGGAGAGAGACACATGTACAAAGAGTGGACTGTTCCAGAGCTTGAAGCTGAATCAGCCAGAATTCAAGTTATGAAAAAAAGGAAAGTCACTCACACTCCTCCTGATTAGGCAAAGTTCAAAAAGAATGTACCTGAAAAGCAGTTGGAACTAAAAAGAATGAAAGAAGAATTGGTTGTTGCTGAATTTGGCACCAAAAGACAAGTTGCTAGATGGAAAGAAGATTTGGTCAGGTCAACCTACAAAAGGTTGGAGGAATTAAGGAAGAAAGTGTCACACCCCCAAAATCCCACCTGCGGAGTACTACCGCTTGGAGGCGTGACTGACCAGGATCCAGCCACCAATCATACTGAACAAGCATATAAATAGTTATAAAAGTTTAACCATTCACGATTGGTGTTCCAAAACAAATAAGTTTAAGTTGCAAGCGGAAGCATAAGTTTAAAGTTATAACATAAGTTCCAAAAGTTTCAAGTTTAACATAGTCTTGTAGCAATCCCTGTCCCACAACGATCTTCCTCCATGCAAGCTCCCACTGAGTACCTATGGTCCTGCAAAGCATGTAGTAACGAGTCAACAACTAGTTGAGTGAGTTCACGGGTGGGCGTTCGTTTTAGTTGTTTCGAAAACAGTTTACTTTATCTGGCATCCTGCCGTGGGGGTTACCCCATAGTTTTAAAAACGTGACCAGTTCGTTCCCAGTTACTCCGGCACTCCGGCCGTGGGGGCTACCCCATGTAGTTATCAGGCATTTCGGCCGTGGGGGCTACCCCATGTACATCATCTGGCTCTCCAGCCGTGGGGGCTACCCCATGTGTATACTAGACTCGTTACCGTATCGATTGCTGACTGTAGTCATGTTTATGTGCCCTGAAAACATCAATGTCTATCATCATTGACGTGCCCCAGATCCATTAGTTCACGCCCGTCCTCTGCGGCACGGTGTGAGGCTTGTCAGACCTAAATAGCGCTATCTAACTAATGACCCGCTCGCCATTGGCCCGGCGATTAGTCGATACAAGAAGGAGGGACTTCGTGATAGAGTTTTAGTCTAGTACGTTTATCCGTCCATCCGGACGAGGAATCACATTCCTGAACCACTGACGTCCTACCCAAGGTAGACGAGGAACCACGTTCCTTAACCCCGTTCCCAACCCAGGGAATCCCATGCTTTGTAAAGGGTGTGAACTCACCTTGGTTTGCTCGGCAGTTAATCACAGAAAGTCAATCAAGTCGCAAGTAGTCAATAACGTCCTAACACGGATATCACGTATAATCAGGTTCGAACCAAGTAGTGCACAAATGTTCAACACGTATGGCAGACACGTTTAACAGTTCACAGTTCACAGGTAACAGTCAATCACAAGTTCAAAGTCCAAACAGTTGGGCTCGTGATAACAGGCCCAAATAACTCATCAACAGTAGCACAGAAGTTCATAAGTCCGGCCCACTAACTAAGGCCCAAAGTGTGGTCTCGAGTCGCAACCGGACTCGCAAGCATGGTCTCGAGTCATGCTGTGCGTTGATCATGGATGGTTGCGAGTCGCAACTGGTGTCGCAACCATGATTTCGGTTCATCATGCTGAGGTCTCGAGTCGCAACGGGACTCGTATCCTGTGGTTTCGGCTTGTCCTGTTATGGTTGCGAGTCGCAACCGCGTGGTCTCGAGTCATCACGCTGTGGTTGCGAGTCGCAACTGCGTGATTGCGAGTCGGTAGCAGTCGTTTTCAAGTTCACGTGTTGATGCAGATGTAGTCAGATTAGTGGTACAATATAATCAGGCCCAAATCCGGAAATAACCAATAGCATTCCACTAACAGTTTTCCTAATCAGGTTATTGGTCAAAGATGGATCAAAATCACAAGGGTTTTCAATCTTCAACTATCATTCAAAGTGTTCTTCACACATTCAAACCCATATTCATCAAGTATTCAACCTTTATTCAAACAAAACTATGAACAACCATCAAGATACAATTTACTAGCATGCATCCTAACATGACAAACATACTCCTTAGCCGATTTCATGACATATGTAAACCGATTTCATGAATCATCAAATCTAATAGTTTAAACTCTCTTTAACACATGAACACATTCCAACACTAAACTTTTTAACACACATAAAACATCATCTCATTTATGCATCTATTTAAGCACAAGCATAACATGAACATACTATCACTAAGCATTCAACAATGATCATCAAGAAATACTAACAAATAACATCATCTCATGCATTTTATCATACAAACATAACACCAACATTCAATCAAAACATCAAGAACACTAACCGGTTATGGATTTCGAGGGTGTGTGTGTGTGCCGATCCAAAGTCCAAATCCGAGAGTTTCTTGTGTCAACCGAGTGGATCCGAGAGTCTTGGAAATGTGTTTGTGTTCTTAAGGCTTAGAGAGAGAAGTAGGAGAGTGTGTGTGTTGTATTGTTCAACAAATGGCAAAAACTAACTAAGGGTAGTTTATATAGTCAAGTTCCAAGTGTGTGCACCCTTAGTGGGTTTCGAGTGGGGTTCACGGCCCAAAGGCCCAACCGGCCAAAGGTTCTCGGCCCAAGGCCCAAAACCGATTACTAGTCACTCGAGACCTCATGGTCTCGAGTCGGGTTCCTTGTTGTTTCGTGTCGGGTTCTCGGTTCACATATAACACGTACACATATATATATAATACACACGTAACAAAGCACTTATCATATAAAAAGGTTCACGTTATCATTTTAACTAGTCACATAACGTACAAGCAAGTTACAACGAAAGGTTCTAAATTTCGAGTTGTCACATCATCCCCAAGTTGAAAGAAATTTCGTCCCGAAATTTGATGGCACTCACTGAGGAAGCTAGTTAAGTTGTAAGGTTTTCCCGGTTTTCCTGGGGTGTCACATCCACCCCCCGTTGATCTGGAATTTCGTCCCGAAATTCCGTAGCTTCAGCCTCAGTAGCGTTTGTACTGTTCTCAAACAGTTGGGGATACTTTTGTTTCATCCGATCTTCGCGCTCCCAGGTAAACTCTGGGCCGCGACGTGAGTTCCAACGAACTCGAACAAGAGGTATTCTAGTGCTCTTGAGGACCTTAACATCCTGGTCCGTGATCTCGACAGGTTCTTCGACGAATTTCAACTGTTCGTCGATCGTAAGTTCCTTCAGAGGAACTACGTGCGTCTCATCTGACAGACACTTCTTCAGATTCGACACATGGAAAACGTTGTGAACTGCCCCGAGTTCTGCTGGTAATTTCAGTCTGTAGGCCACCTTGCCTATTTTCTCGATGATTTCAAAAGGTCCAACGTATCGTGGGTTGAGTTTGCCTCGTTTACCAAAACGAACCACACCCTTCCAGGGTGAAACTTTGAGTAATACCCGCTCCCCAACCTGGAGCTCAAGTGGTTTCCTGCCCTTATCGGCGTAGGCCTTCTGACGGTCACGAGCCGCCGCCATGCGTTGTCGTATTTGAGCAATCCGCTCAGTAGTGTCTACCACATGTTCTGGACCAGTGATTTGACTATCCCCCACCTCTGCCCAACAGAGGGGTGACCGGCATTTACGTCCGTACAATGCCTCAAACGGAGCAGCTTTAATGCTGGTGTGGTAGCTGTTATTGTACGAAAATTCCACGAGTGGCAGATGCCTTTCCCAGCTGTTGCCAAAGTCGATTACACAAGCGCGAAGCATGTCTTCTAAGGTCTGAATAGTTCGCTCGGACTGCCCGTCCGTCTGTGGGTGATACGCTGTGCTCATATCTAAACGTGATCCAAAAGACTTGTGCATTGCCTGCCACAGTTCCGAAGTAAAGCGTGCATCTCGATCAGAGATAATAGAGGTGGGCACCCCGTGCCTCGAAACAACTTCCTTGAGGTATATTTCCGCTAGAGTGGAGAACTTATCCGTCTCCTTGATTGCCAAAAAGTGTGCGGATTTTGTGAGTCGATCCACGATCACCCAAATAGTATCGTTCCCGCGCTGTGATCTAGGTAAGCCAGTAACGAAATCCATGGAAATTTGCTCCCATTTCCATTGTGGTATCTCTGGTTGCTGAAGTAGGCCTGAAGGTTTCTGATATTCCGTCTTGACTCGCGCACAAGTCAAACACTTGCTGACGTAAGTTGCTATGTGGGCCTTCATGCTAGGCCACCAATACGTAGTTTTAATATCGTGGTACATCTTGTCCGAACCAGGGTGTACCGAGTAGCGAGATTTGTGCGCTTCATCCATCACAAGTTCTCGTAAGTCGCCATAGAGTGGGACCCAAATGCGTCCTGTTACATAATAAGCACCGTCTTCCTTCTGTTCTAAGCGTTGCCTTGACCCGCGTAGAGCTTCAGCTCTAACGTTTTCTGGTTTCAGTGCTTCTATCTGAGCAGCTCGTATTTGCGAAGGTAGACTAGAATGGATCGTGAGTTGTAAAGCTCTTACACGCTTAGGCGTAGTGTCCTTTCGACTCAGGGCGTCCGCCACTATATTGGCCTTGCCCGGGTGATACCTGATAGAGCACTCGTAATCATTCAGCAGCTCGACCCATCGTCGCTGCCGCATATTCAGTTCCTTCTGCTTGAATATGTGTTCTAAACTTCTGTGGTCGGTGTAGATGGCGCACTTTGTCCCGTACAGGTAATGCCGCCATAACTTAAGTGCGAAAACAACAGCTCCCAGTTCTAAATCATGTGTCGTGTAGTTCTTCTCGTGAACTTTGAGTTGTCGTGAGGCGTAAGCTATGACTTTATCTCGTTGCATCAATACACAACCAAGACCTTGAATTGATGCATCACAGTAAACCACAAAATCTTCTGTGCCCTCTGGCAGTGAAAGGATAGGTGCACTGCAAAGTCTATCCTTTAGATGCTGAAAAGCTAACTCTTGTGCATTTCCCCAATGATAAATAACGCCTTTCTGTGTTAGTAAGGTGAGAGGCTGCGCGATCTTAGAAAAATCCTTAATGAATCTCCTGTAGTAACCTGCCAATCCCAAAAATTGGCGAATTTCCTTTGGTGTACGAGGTGCAGGCCAGTTCTTAATTGATTCCACTTTGGATGGATCAACGTGAATCCCATCCTTGTTCACCACATGCCCTAGGAAATGGACCTCTCGAAGCCAGAAGTCGCATTTCGAGAACTTTGCGTAAAGCTGTTCCTTCCGGAGGAGTTCCAAAATAAGTCGTAGATGTTGTTCGTGCTCTTCTTTGCTCTTAGAATAGATCAGGATGTCGTCGATGAAGACTATAACAAACTTGTCCAGATACGGTTTGCACACTCGATTCATCAAATCCATAAAAACTGCCGGTGCGTTCGTCAGCCCAAACGGCATGACCAGAAACTCATAGTGCCCATATCGAGTCCTAAAGGCCGTCTTAGAGACATCCTCTTCCCGAACTCTCAGCTGGTGATATCCCGATCTCAGATCGATCTTTGAATAGTAGCTCGACCCCTGCAACTGGTCGAACAAGTCGTCAATACGCGGTAGAGGATAACGATTCTTCACAGTCACCTTGTTGAGTTCGCGATAGTCGATACACATTCTGAAGGTACCATCCTTCTTCTTCACAAATAACACTGGAGCTCCCCAAGGCGATGAGCTAGGACGAATGAAACCCTTATCCAAGAGTTCTTGTAGTTGCGTGGAGAGTTCTTCCAACTCTGATGGCGCTAAACGATAAGGTGCACGGGCTACAGGCGCGGCTCCAGGAGCTAGATCAATCTGAAACTCGACTTGGCGATGGGGCGGAAGACCAGGTAATTCCTCAGGGAATACCTCAGGATAGTCGCGTACAACGGGAAAATCTTCTAGCTTCTTCTCCTTTTCTGTGGTATCAGTAACTAGAGCCAAAATCGCTGTGTGGCCCTTTCGTAAGCATTTCTGGGCCTTAAGAAGAGAGATGATGTTCTCAACAGCACTTCTCTTGTCGCCACGTATCATGAGAGGTTCACCACCTAAACCAGGAATACGAACGATCTTTTCGTTGCAAAGAATCTCTGCTCGGTGTTGGGATAACCAATCCATCCCAATGACAACGTCGAAACTACCCAAGACAATAGGAATAAGATCGATGGCGAAGGTCTGGTTAGCGAGAATAAGCTGGCAACCCTTGACTACGTGTGAGGCTTCCAAATTCTTACCATTAGCTAGCTCTACAGTGTGCTTGTCGCTCAGGGGTGTAGGAATACGCTTAAGCATCTTACTGACTTCTAGTGACACATAGCTAGTATCGGCACCCGAATCAAATAAGACTGTAACATAAAAGTCGTCGAGAAGGAACTTACCCGTCACCACGTTGGGATCATTCCTTGCTTCACCTTGACCAATCACGAACACTCGTCCCCTAGCACCATTGTTGTTGTTGTTCCCATTGTTACCATTCCCCTGATTGTTGTTGTTGTTCTGGTTCAGTTGGGGACAATCCTTCTTGAAGTGGCCTTCAGCTCCACACTGAAAGCACCCTTTGTTGTTACCCTGTTGCTGTCGCTGGTTCTGCTGAGGTTGCTGACGATTCTGATTGACAGGATATGCGCTCCTGCAATCCTTTGCAACATGACCAGGCTTGTTGCATCGATGACAGTTGCCCCTGGTGCATGGCCCACTGTGGTGTAGGCTACAACGATTGCACTTGGGGTGATTTCCTTTGTATCCACCATGACTTTGACCACCAGACGACTGCTGACTGGGGCTCTTGTGATCATCTGTCTTTCTCTGCTGAGACTGAGTTTGCACCGAAGTTGAACCCCTGCTTGAAGTTCCATCCCATTTCCGTTTATCTCCACTAGAAGCACCAGAAGTAGTTGCAGCACCTATACGCTTCGGTAACTTGTTCTGCTCCACCGCTTGATCAGTAAGACGGTGAGCCAACTGTACAACCTGCTGGATAGTAGTCAACCTTGCTGAAGTCACATGACTTTGGATCTCTGGCACCAAGCCCTTGAGATAGAGTTCGATTCGCTTATACGGAGGATCCACCATAGTAGGACACAACAAGGCAAGCTCATGCGATCTCTTAGTGTATGCCTCAATTTCTGATCCTGACATCTTGAGATTGTAAAACTCATCCTCCAGTTTGTGAATGTCGTCACGACTGCAGTATTCCTCCCTGATCATTTCCTTGAAGTTTTCCCATGGGGTGGCGTTGGCAGCAACCAACCCTAACATCTGCACTTGAGCATTCCACCACGTGAGAGCCAAACCCTCGAGAGTACCAGTAGCATACTTCACCCTGCGCGCTTCAGGGCATTCGCACATTTCGAACACAGACTCCAGTTTCTCAAACCAGTGTAGGAAACCTACTGCTCCTTCAGTGCCGCTAAAAGTTGTGGGTCGACAGTCCATAAAGGTCTTAAAAGTGCACACCGGTGCCTGAGCATACTGACCTAAGGTATGTGAAAGAAAGACAGAGTTTAACACAAAGGTTGGTTCACGAGAGTAGGATCCAAATGATCCTAGAACATTTCGGACTGCAGGATATACCTCCTGCGTGTGCGGCTGCGAGCGCTGCGGCAACTCGCTCGTTGATCAAAGCCGTCAACTGGGCTTGTGTCATGTTAACGCGTCCAGACATGGTTCTTCATAATAAGAGTAATACGTGTGAGAGAGGTTCGCGAAAGTACAATAGTAGGACAGAGTAAGCACGCACGTGTTCAAACAACAGTAGCTATACTAATCAAGCATACCATGAGCAATGTACTACGTAACTAACAAGTAGGCAATATACATACATTATATTACCTAGAACGTCGAGCCTTGCATGAGGAGCGAAGTGTCGTTGTGGACCGTTGAGCACTAAACCGGTTATAGTCTGGTTTTAACAAAAACGTTTCTCCTTTATTAAAACCAAGTTCACTATAACCAATGGCTCTGATACCAATCTGTCACACCCCCAAAATCCCACCTGCGGAGTACTACCGCTTGGAGGCGTGACTGACCAGGATCCAGCCACCAATCATACTGAACAAGCATATAAATAGTTATAAAAGTTTAACCATTCACGATTGGTGTTCCAAAACAAATAAGTTTAAGTTGCAAGCGGAAGCATAAGTTTAAAGTTATAACATAAGTTCCAAAAGTTTCAAGTTTAACATAGTCTTGTAGCAATCCCTGTCCCACAACGATCTTCCTCCATGCAAGCTCCCACTGAGTACCTATGGTCCTGCAAAGCATGTAGTAACGAGTCAACAACTAGTTGAGTGAGTTCACGGGTGGGCGTTCGTTTTAGTTGTTTCGAAAACAGTTTACTTTATCTGGCATCCTGCCGTGGGGGTTACCCCATAGTTTTAAAAACGTGACCAGTTCGTTCCCAGTTACTCCGGCACTCCGGCCGTGGGGGCTACCCCATGTAGTTATCAGGCATTTCGGCCGTGGGGGCTACCCCATGTACATCATCTGGCTCTCCAGCCGTGGGGGCTACCCCATGTGTATACTAGACTCGTTACCGTATCGATTGCTGACTGTAGTCATGTTTATGTGCCCTGAAAACATCAATGTCTATCATCATTGACGTGCCCCAGATCCATTAGTTCACGCCCGTCCTCTGCGGCACGGTGTGAGGCTTGTCAGACCTAAATAGCGCTATCTAACTAATGACCCGCTCGCCATTGGCCCGGCGATTAGTCGATACAAGAAGGAGGGACTTCGTGATAGAGTTTTAGTCTAGTACGTTTATCCGTCCATCCGGACGAGGAATCACATTCCTGAACCACTGACGTCCTACCCAAGGTAGACGAGGAACCACGTTCCTTAACCCCGTTCCCAACCCAGGGAATCCCATGCTTTGTAAAGGGTGTGAACTCACCTTGGTTTGCTCGGCAGTTAATCACAGAAAGTCAATCAAGTCGCAAGTAGTCAATAACGTCCTAACACGGATATCACGTATAATCAGGTTCGAACCAAGTAGTGCACAAATGTTCAACACGTATGGCAGACACGTTTAACAGTTCACAGTTCACAGGTAACAGTCAATCACAAGTTCAAAGTCCAAACAGTTGGGCTCGTGATAACAGGCCCAAATAACTCATCAACAGTAGCACAGAAGTTCATAAGTCCGGCCCACTAACTAAGGCCCAAAGTGTGGTCTCGAGTCGCAACCGGACTCGCAAGCATGGTCTCGAGTCATGCTGTGTGTTGATCATGGATGGTTGCGAGTCGCAACTGGTGTCGCAACCATGATTTCGGTTCATCATGCTGAGGTCTCGAGTCGCAACGGGACTCGTATCCTGTGGTTTCGGCTTGTCCTGTTATGGTTGCGAGTCGCAACCGCGTGGTCTCGAGTCATCACGCTGTGGTTGCGAGTCGCAACTGCGTGATTGCGAGTCGGTAGCAGTCGTTTTCAAGTTCACGTGTTGATGCAGATGTAGTCAGATTAGTGGTACAATATAATCAGGCCCAAATCCGGAAATAACCAATAGCATTCCACTAACAGTTTTCCTAATCAGGTTATTGGTCAAAGATGGATCAAAATCACAAGGGTTTTCAATCTTCAACTATCATTCAAAGTGTTCTTCACACATTCAAACCCATATTCATCAAGTATTCAACCTTTATTCAAACAAAACTATGAACAACCATCAAGATACAATTTACTAGCATGCATCCTAACATGACAAACATACTCCTTAGCCGATTTCATGACATATGTAAACCGATTTCATGAATCATCAAATCTAATAGTTTAAACTCTCTTTAACACATGAACACATTCCAACACTAAACTTTTTAACACACATAAAACATCATCTCATTTATGCATCTATTTAAGCACAAGCATAACATGAACATACTATCACTAAGCATTCAACAATGATCATCAAGAAATACTAACAAATAACATCATCTCATGCATTTTATCATACAAACATAACACCAACATTCAATCAAAACATCAAGAACACTAACCGGTTATGGATTTCGAGGGTGTGTGTGTGTGCCGATCCAAAGTCCAAATCCGAGAGTTTCTTGTGTCAACCGAGTGGATCCGAGAGTCTTGGAAATGTGTTTGTGTTCTTAAGGCTTAGAGAGAGAAGTAGGAGAGTGTGTGTGTTGTATTGTTCAACAAATGGCAAAAACTAACTAAGGGTAGTTTATATAGTCAAGTTCCAAGTGTGTGCACCCTTAGTGGGTTTCGAGTGGGGTTCACGGCCCAAAGGCCCAACCGGCCAAAGGTTCTCGGCCCAAGGCCCAAAACCGATTACTAGTCACTCGAGACCTCATGGTCTCGAGTCGGGTTCCTTGTTGTTTCGTGTCGGGTTCTCGGTTCACATATAACACGTACACATATATATATAATACACACGTAACAAAGCACTTATCACATAAAAAGGTTCACGTTATCATTTTAACTAGTCACATAACGTACAAGCAAGTTACAACGAAAGGTTCTAAATTTCGAGTTGTCACAGAAAGATCCAAAAATTCCTCAAAAACCTGACTACCCTGAAGCAGCGGTTTCAAAAGGACCATCAAAGCTGCAAATCAGGAGAGCCACTGCTCCAGCTGGTACTGCCAATACAAAAGAAGGACACAAAGCCAGTTTGGAGCTGAAACTGTTCAAGAAATTCTTGCTGGAAATGCTGTCTTAAAAGAAGGCTTGTTAAGAACGTTAAAAGAAGAACTTGAACAGGAAAACTCTGCTACCACTTCTCAGCCAGTGATGAACCGGCCAGCCTCACCAAATACTTCTGCAAATAAACATCTCCCAAGAAACCCATCAGGCTCAAAAATACAAAAGTGGGCAACTGACAAACAGACCTGCGTATTGACTTTGCTCAGGTCTGGTGGAGTAGTGGAGAAAATATCAAGGGAACAAGCTCTTGGCCTGAGTCTTGAAGATTTGCAGGATCTCCTTAATCTTCCACTTAGCAGGGATGATGAAGATACAGATGCCCTTGACATTGAATTACAATTTAAAGGTCAGATAAGGGAGCTGTTAATGAGGCAATAAAATATCCACAAATAATGAAGAGTGAATTGCAAGATTTGTCCTTTATCTTTAGGCCATTTTGCAAGTTTTGTCCTTTATGTTTAAATTTGACGAGTTTTGTCCTTTATGTTTAAAAATCAAGCACGTTTTACCCTTTGGGCCTTAAAAATGAAGCACGTTTTGTCCTTTATGTTTAAAAATCAAGCACGTTTTGTCCTTTATGTTTAAAAAATCAAGCACGTTTTGTCCTTAAAAATCAAGCACATTTTGCCCCAAAGGGTAAAACGTGCTTGATTTTCAAACATAAAGGACAAAACTCGTCAAATTTAAACATAAAGGACAAAACTTGCAAAATGGCCTAAAGATAAAGGACAAAACTTGCAATTCACTCAATAATGAAGGGTTTTGGCATTATCTGTTCCATGGGGAGATTGTTTGGATTGAACCCTATCAGAGGAACAGATAATTAAAGCCAAAACCGGATCACAACAGTGGATTCTGAATAAGTAGATGCTGATATAAAAATCTCTACCCTTGAAAGTGATTACAACTACTGATGACCTCCTATCTGCTGATCTTACGAAAACTGCTGATTCATAACTGCTGCTCAACTAAAGATCTGATGGAAGACTAAAGTCCTGCTGATTCAATCTACTGCCTTGAGTCAAGCACTGCTGATCCAGACAAGTGCTGCTGGGTTCACAGCAGTAGAAGGTTGCAGCAGCAGTTCTAAAGTCTGTTTTGTAATAGAATGTATTAGCAGTAGTTAACACAAGCAGTGTCTGTATAGATCAGAGGTTAGAGTTTGTTAGGAAGTTAGATGTCACTTTCATGGTGACGTCAGCAAAGATGCTCAGTAGTTTGCAAGTGCCTATAAATAGTTCAGTACTTTGTACTGTTCTATTAGCTCTTTACATCATTCGTCTTCTTTACACGAACAAACTACTGAGCTCGGGCTGAGGGGGAGTTTGCATTCATACATCTATCTTTGTAATCGTTATTGAAATTAAATTCAATCATTCGGTTCATTGTGTAAAAGATGTTTGATTAAAGTGTTACTCTCATTTGATTGTATGCAAAGTTTGTTTTCATTTTAATTCCGCTGCACAACTCATCCATTTTCATCTTAACTTCAAACACAAAATACAATCAAAAAGAAACTCAGATCCAACACCGCTTGTCCGTTTGACCTACCGTTTCTTCCTACGTGTTTGTAATTTAATTCTCCACCTTATGGAGTTTAAAATCCAACATCCGGTTTAGTAAAATTTCAGACTTTTAAGTCTTCGGCTTATTACCCTCTTTACCAAATTTTGACCCGTTCGATTTTTCTCAAACAAACAAGTTTGTTTGACCCTTATTTCCCATAACCTATCAAGTTCAATAATGTTTAACATAATAGGTTTCAAATTACAGGTTTATATACCTTCTTAAACCCATTTTCACCCATATGCTCATTTTGACCCGTTAAGGGTATTTGAGCATATTTTAAGCGCCAATTGCTTTCACTTGTTTCTAAATACATATGTCCACATTTCTTATTAAATGATCTCCCACCACAACTATATTTGTGGTGGATTTAATGTACTGATCTATTTAATCCGAGTTTTACCCCTCGGATTATTATTTTACGGCAAAGTCTCATATAGAGTCTTTCGACCAAGAATTTACATCTTTCGTTTTTATACTTGTTCTAAGTATTGACTTGATTATAAAACTCGTTTTCAAGCGACTTCTAAAGGTTGCTTGCTTAATTTCACTAACAAGGGTGTTTTGGACATTTTTAACTCTTCTTTTACGACGAAGGGCTTGCTTAAGCCATGCACGCCCAAAATCTCATTTTTAACCAAATCTTGTTTTCAAAACACTTTGTCTATAATTTAAATCCTTCGGTTTACCTTTTAAGGTAACCGAATGTCCCTTTTTACTTTGCCTAACTCTCATAGATCTTCACGTTTTAAATGAGTAATAAACCTATCACACATACCTGGCTCGGATCAACATATTGACCCATTTAATGCTTTGCTTAATAAACGCTAACTAATAGCGATGCAAATTTCCATTTGATATGTATTCCTGTAATCATACACTCGACAAATTCATTAGTTGATATTGCCAAAGGGTGATATTTTTACCTTTTGACCCGTTTAGTCTAAATGACCGTTTATCGATTTACTTCTATTTAACCATTATTATGGTTCCCCTCATCATTGATTATCCTGTTCCGTACGACTACATGACGGAACATCATTACTCAATTGTTTAGTTATCACATTGATAATTTATATGATAAGAGAATATTCCACAATTTAAGACTAGTGTAAGCTATACTTACCTCGCATCCAAGCAACGTTTTCTTTTCGTACTTGCTCCGTTTGACCCGCTTCCTCCCAAGCCTTCATCTAGCTTGTCAAGAGTCAAACTATCATTATAATTCGTAAGATGGTTAGATTAGTCATCAATATTATGACTAGTTCATCTTACGGACTTTATGTCGAAACTTCTATTCGACTTCACCATAGGTTAGTTCGACTATCTAAAGTCAACTACCTTTGGTCATATAATATGCACGATTAAGGCAAATCAACATTATGATTGGAACCCATTTTATCCCATATCCCATTTGTTAGTCAAGCTTGCCAATTATTCGTTTCACTTGAATTTCAACACTTTACTTCTCATTTAGGCATTTTAACAAACACCTAATGGGCATAATTCTACATGTTTACTAACTAGTTCATAACTAGCTATTTTCACCAAGATTTACATCAAGAATCAAATCTCTATGTCTAGTGTTTATAAACATCATCTAGGTCTTTCATCCTATCTTCAAATTTCACAATTTAACATTCAGATTCATGAGTTCATCATTTTATCATGAAAACCCACTTAGCACCTATAAGGGAAGTCATTAAATCTCTAGTCTTATGGCACTAATTCTACATGTTTGCTTCTAGGACTTGTTCCTAGACTTGTATTCATGTCGATATCACCCATACATTCCACATGCACTCAAGAATTTCGATTGTGGGTGTTCATCATAAATTCAAGATATCACCGAATTACAAAAATCGACATACCTTGTGACCTCCTAGCTTAGGGGATCAAGGATTTAGTTAAAGCCCCAATTTCTTTGCTTGATTCACCTTTGATTTTGCTGGATTTGTGAGCTTTAGGGTTTTGAGGTAGAGAGCTTCTTGGCTCCTGTGTTTATGTCGACCAGAACACACACTCAAGGTGTGTGTTTTGGTGTTTAACTCTTGTTTTAATAAAACAAGTTTCCTCACTTGGCGATATTAGTCCCTCGTGTTTTATTTTGATCAAATGAGGCTATAACTCACCATTAGTCACTTAATCACATGCCACTAACTAGGTTAGTTATTCCTAGTTACTTTAACGGGTTCGGGAAGTTATAACCCGTTATGTTTTAAGTCCCGTTAATTTGGGCTTTTTATATACTTTGTTTTCTCAAAGTATTTATTTCCCTTTTTAATTAATATTAGGTTTATTTATTTAAGTCCTAATATTTACCAGGTTAAATTTTACCACTAACGGTACTTTACCCGCCTTTTAGTATTAACGGGGTTTGATTACCAAACCCGTTTTCGGGGTGTTACAAGTCTACCCCCCTTAAAGTGGTTTCGTCCTCGAAACCTTTTTCTTACAGAATTTATTGAATTTAAACTCAATGTATTTGATCCGAGAAATCTTTTCAAACATTAATTATATTTTTAACCAATTGTTAGTATTACCAGAAAAGTATGGTAACATCTTTTTGGTTACTAGTTGTCTACGTATCTCATACGACATAGTGCATCTTGAAATAACGTAATCTCGTCATTTCCACTAGTTTAGTTAACTTAGGGATACCCATCGCTTTCAGATACTATCGGATTCTTTATGAATCCATTATTTTGACCCGTTTAAAGGCCTTTAGTGAAATATTTCACTTTTAGCGACAATTTCTTTTGTTTTCAAGTTTATTCATTCGGTTCGGTTATACATAATCCTCCGCTTACAAGCAAACCGAATTTCTTGATTTAAATTACTGACCTTAACCGGTCTCACTAACTAGACTTATTAGTTTAGTTACTTTATACCGCTCGCTTGGTTATAATGTGATTCTTCTTCACATTACATTTCTTGACCGTGATCGTGTCACATCCTGTTAAATTTTATATCAACCTTTCATTTTCGAAAATATCACTTTTCGAATACATCGTCTTGCACCTATCGGTGTCAAGACTTATATCTTTCACGCTTACTATTTAAATCCCTATGAGCATTCATATTTATAAAAACGTTATTTCTTACTAAAACTGAAGTTTTAGTTTAGCATCTTCTTTTTGACTTTTGTCAATCATCCATACCAGGATATTGACAGTCCACAATTTATTCTTTTACAATGTTTGTTTTACGCGGGGATTCTCAACTGATTCACTCGCTTTGTCTAATTAACCGTAGGTTTTATTACTTAGCCTCATGGGCTATTTCATTAGGCTTTCATCTCTTTAAGGCGACGTCCTTACAATCTATTTCTTTCTAGTCATGACCCGTGGGTCATTTTAGTCCCGTAGACCTTTACACTATTTATAACCCGAAGGTGATGATGATCTTGCAATTCATTCATTTTATTTTGGACATCATTTGTTTTTCACATTGGAAATCCGTTTACCTTGACTGTAGTCCGTATCTACAATCGTTTTCTTTCAAGATAATTCTTCCGACTCTATAACTTCTCACATCATTTATGCGTCGGTTTATCTTATGCTCACCATTATCCAGTTTTCATTCATTCGTATTTGAATATGTCCCATTACCAGGCTCATTATTCTTTTGCTTTTAACGCTACCATTATCCCACTTGTGTTTACTCATGCCGTCCGGCATGATATTATATTCGACCCGTTCAACTTTAAAATAGTTGAACGTAATTTATTCACAACTCTATTTACATTATCTTGTCATCTTTTAGTTATGACCCAAAACCCAAGTCTTTTAACTTTCCATCCGAGTTCCCGTTTCTCGGTCTACGCATGTGTTTAGTTCTTACCCATCAACCGGGTGTTTTACCGGAGTCGTTATTATTGCAACCCTCCCGGTATGCATTAAGATCTCGCTTCATCTTTATATTCCGACTTTGTCCTCGAGTTTGGCGTTTTACAAAAACGACCCATTTAGAGACATATTCGCATTTTCCAGGTTCGAGTGTAAGTACACCCCCTCCCAGTGCATATCTTGATCATTCTACATGTTTATATTCTTCGGGTTCGAGTGTAAGTACACCCCTTCCCAATATATGTCTACATCAATTTACATGTTTCCATGTCTACATGTTTATATTCTTCGGGTTCGAGTGTAAGTACACCCCCTCCCAATATATGTCTACATCATTTTACATGTTTCCATGTCTACATGTTTATATTCTTCGGGTTCGAGTGTAAGTACACCCCTTCCCAATATATGTCTACATCATTTTACATGTTTCCATGTCTACATGTTTATATTCTTCGGGTTCGAGTGTAAATACACCCCTCCCAATACGTGTCTACATCATTTTACATGTTTCCATGTCTACATGTTTATATTCTTTGGGTTCGAGTGTAAGTACACCCCCTCCCAATACTTGTCTAAACCATTTTACATGTTTGCATTTTACGGGTTCGAGTGTAAGTACACCCCTCCCGATACTTGTCTAAATCATTTTACAATATTTTGCTTATCTGATTCATTTGGGTACTTTTTAATTTGTCCCATTCACCCCGTTCTTACTACATCGAGTGTAAGCATGTCCATTATGAAAAGTTCATGGTATCATGTGTTCACTACCTACTTGGCCAGAGTAGGCGATCAACACATGACATACATGACCTTTTTATAACTTTCACATCACGCCCCATGTAAGTAACACCTCTATTCATTTCTCTTGGAAACAATATCCCAGATAGGTATTCTATTCAGGTTTTTCCAAGTTTTCAATTTACATATGCAACTACCAGTTTCTACGTATTTGTTGCATATTTCTATTCGTGCAATTAAAATTAAAAAAAATGTGCACCTGGTAATGCTTGCCCTGACAGGCTTTTCTTGCCATTAGCCTTGTTCGCAATCGTTACGCGATTTAGGTCCTTGGTGAGCATGTTCTACTTGTCGTACTTTGGACCGTTCCCCCGTCAAGTCCGCAATTTGTCAGACTCCCGCTATCTTTAGATGCGAGTGTCCTTCAACTGAAACATTTACAAGAGTTAATTATATCAACTTCAATAATCACCCGTATTATAATACAAGGCTTTTTCTATACGCGTCAACGCGCGTATTTTCATCAACTATATCAATCATTTTAATTAGGGTAACATGTATTACACGATAACCCTATGTGTTGTTTACAACACTTTAACACACTAAACCATTAACATACATGTACTTACCAGATTTGCGATCAAGCCTCGAACCGAACACCAATCTTTGTGAAGAGCATAAGGTTTAAGTCCAAGCATGGTTTTCCCCACCATACTTAAATCTCTTAAACCAAGGCTCTGATACCAACTTGTAACACCCGTTCTTAAAAATCAAGTTTTAACGTAAAATATACGAAAAACAACCATGTAATTTAGATTACATATACGTCGGAAATACGGGTTTATTAAAACTTTTACAAATCATAATTCATTTAACATAACGTGATCAGATTCGTCGTTTAAAATTAATGACGATGCAAAGTGCGGAGGCGTGTATCTTCATCGTGTTCGGTTCCTCGTTGAGCTTGATCGTCTTCCGGCATCCAAAAGTACCTACATTTCATAAACATGAAATGCTTTAGTCATTCGGGGTTTAAAAACATGTCTAAACGAGTCCACGAAACGAAACTAATTAAAAATATATTCTATTACAGGGTCCACCGTAAATTACGGTGGGTACCGTAATTTACGGTAGCCCCTGAATGTCAAAACTTCCACCGTAACTCAGGGGTTACCTACCGTATCTATATCAGCTCCACCGTAACTTACGGTGGCACCGTAAGTTACGGTGGCCCCTGCATCCAACCTTTCCATTTTGCCGTTTTTGAAACGAAATCTTTCGTATCTTTCAAACCGCTTGTCCGTTTGACCTACCGTTTCTTCCTACGTGTTTGTAATTTAATTCTCCACCTAATGGAGTTTAAAATCCAACATCCGGTTTAGTAAAATTTCAGACTTTTAAGTCTTCGGCTTATTCCCCTCTTTACCAAATTTTGACCTGTTCGATTTTTCTCAAACAAACAAGTTTGTTTGACCCTCATTTCCCATAACCTATCAAGTTCAATAATGTTTAACATAATAGGTGTAACGCCTCGTATTTTCGTATTTTTATATATTTTTAGAAAATTCAAGTTCGTTTTCTATTTTTAGAAAATTTGTATTCGCCTTATATTTTTGGAATAATGGTCGGAATCGGATCAAAAAAAACTGACTAGAAACAACAACCGAAGCGTTTTTAACGCATTTAACGAACGTACGCGTCAAAACCGACTACCGACTGTATTTTACGTGTTTTAAATACTAAAATTTTATTTTATGACGTTTCGCGGAGTTCGGGTTTTGAAAGCGGGTTCGTAGGAGTAAATGGGCCACTTAAAACATGGAATTGGGCTTGTGGGCCTTGGATCCAAGCCCATTAAAAGACTAACCCTAAGTATATAAATAGCACCAAGCTCTAAACTCCTTCTCATTTTTTTTCATCAGCCGTTTTCCCCAAAGTTGCTTCCCTCTCATTCTTTTGTGTCTCATCTTTTTCCAAACACACATACTGAACATTAGTAACAAATCATACACACCTCTCGACCCCTTTCTCTCTAAATTCCGGCACCCATCTCCAGACACACGCCCACACCCCACACGATTTTGTCTCGTTGATCTATCACCTTTCGCATATCATCTGCACGTTGCCGGAGTTTGAAGGCCTAGCCGGAGTTACGAGGTGACGCTGGAGTAACGTACTTTCACTGGAAAACAATCTCAAGTCCACGCCTTTTTGTCGTTTCACGGTCGGATCCTTGTTCTTGTCGGTTTTAAAAGAAGAACACCCCGGAGCCTTCGACGGACTCGGCTTGACTCGATTCGGTATAATACTTGCTATCCAATTATCCTTGTTAATCTCTCGCTATTCATTTTTATCTTAATATTTTTCTAAACACAAATGCTATTGTCTGAAAGTTTTAAAGAAAAATATATATGTATATTAGTCGTTGTTGTTACTGTACGGTTTCTCTATAATGAAGAAGATACAAGTGCTAAAAGATTTCAAGTTATAATATGGACATGACAAAGAAGCACCTAACTATAATTTATCAAATAAGATTAGTTTAAGAGTGTAAAATAAGAACATGTAACTACACTAAATTAAATCATAACTAAAAGAAGAAAATTGCAACTTGGTTCATGCTCTGTTTCTTGCTCGTTCAAAAAAAAACAAATATTTAAATTTTCAGATTTTTCTTAGTTTAAGCTGATAATGGATTAGAAATCTCAAATGGTGAATAATAGGAATGGAATATATTTCTTTTCTAATCTATTTTGATGACAGTATCATATATACTTTTTAAAGTAAGATGAATTTCTTGTTATTAATTCATATACATATTTAACCTTTAAAACTTGCCCCATAAAAGAAAGCTGAATACATATTTTTCCTCATGTTATTGATGAATATGATGATACTGTAACATCTACACTTATGTAATAAAAACTGAAAGTTTTTCACATGTTTTAATATAAATCAATGTAGGTTCAATATAAGCAAATTTTTCTTGTCCAATTAATCTATTTTTATTTAAATTTCTTTTTACAATAAGTTAATAACATATATAAATTATCAAATATATCTCTTTTATAACAATAAAAGTTTACTGAGATAAAATATAATATTCCAATTACTAATTTGTAAACCATAAAGTATTAGGAATTCTATTTAACGTATAGTTATTAACTAGATCGTTTTGTGCCATTTTAAATCTCTAGGATAACCATCTTGTTCGTCCTTTTTGATTTCCAATCTTTACTCGTGCGTTACAAGAAATTCTCATACGCAACCAATGTGAGCATACTCGATCCCTTTTTACGTTTTATTACCTTTGGGATGCAATACTTGTACTTTGAATCAAAGACACCAACATGCTAGAATCCTTTTATACAAATAATCTCTATACTTGTTCATACGTGTTATACTTGCAATCATACGTGTTTAAATTCATATGCTTGTACTTAGTCATTGCCATGTAAAATCTATTTAAAACAGTTTTATACTTATACTCAAACTTGTATGCTTGCCAATACCTTTTGTATTGAACTATGCTTTAACATGTATTGCAGGTTTGATGATGCAAGGAATCTAGTAGGATTACCTAGAAACACATATAAATTTAAATACGTGTGACATTGTAATTTACTTTCAAACCTGTTGTATTTTGTTTCCAATCTTGTAATAAATTATTAACATGAAATTTATTTACTTGAATACTTGTTGTACATATTTTTTTTTTATTTCAAACCTGTGGTATTTCTAGTTCAAGCAATGTAAAAAGTAACTATTAAATACTTGTCACAATAAGCGTTATGAAGACTCTTGCAATCTATTTCGTCTCATCCCGATGTTTCCGCCATCGGTTGGGGTGTGACAGATTGGTATCAGAGCCATAACTATAGCAAATTAGGAAAATTGCTATGCTTTTGACCTAGTCTATAGTTTAGGTACCTATACTTGACCATCCTTGTTTCATGCTTTTAAGACACTCAAATTCTTCCTACTTTGCTTCTTTCTATTTTTTTCGTCATAATTAAACGATTCGTCCATCCTTAGGCATTATACGCAAATTACACGCTAAGGACTTGAAGACGCTCATAGTCCTTAATCGAAACGACTCATCAAAATAGGGGTGAATCCCGCCTTTGGTGACGAATTTCAATCTATCCATCATGTTATTTTGCACGAAATTTACCACCAAGTCAGGAGTGACATCCCTATCTTAATAGAAATTTCCACTTGATATTCTTGTGGATCCCTGTTGACGACTCAAGATCATATCTTGTTTAGTTCAATAAACCACACTTTGGGGGCGAAATTGTCAAGCTAGGATTGATATCCACACCTTGATGACTGGTTCCATTCTTCGATTTTCAATCTCGCCAAAGTTTCGTATTTTCAATCGAATTAGGGACATGTATTAACCAGAAGGGTAAAATACCGCTACTCGCCTGTCGACGAGAGTATTTTACCTATTAGGCCAAAGCATGTCTTCGTAATTCGAAAGGACTTACGAGTCACTTTGGAATAGTCGAAGTTTCTAAACCCGAAACGTTCCAATATTTTATCAAACCCCTCTTTTATGTTATCTCGATATCTATGTGATTTAATACTTGTTATCTCGTTCATTTCAAAACCAGTGTTATACTAGAATCGATTTATCATCCAACCATTCAATACATACATACTAATAGTTATACTTGGTTCGGGATTACTGGGTGATTCTTATGTGATAAACTTGTCATTAACTTTGATCAAAGCCACAACTTAACATGTATAGCGCTTGTGTAGCGCTATAGGAGTAGCGCCCGCCCGTATTCTTGAGGTCATGTTAAGACATTTGGCGGTGCACGATGGATTGACAATTAGTCATTAACTTTGATCAAAGCCACAACTTAACATGTATAGCGCTTGTGTAGCGCTATAGGAGTAGCGCCCGCCCGTATTCTTGAGGTCATGTTAAGACATTTTGCGGTACACGATGGATTGACCTGTTTATTCGCATGCCAGTAATGCGTTAATCTTGATTAACTAAAGTATGTCGTGTGGATTGTTCAATGATTTTTTTTACATATGCTAATGCTAGTTATACTTGATTCGGGATTTCTGGAACATTCTTATGTGATAAACCTGTCATTAACTTCGCAAGAAGCCACACCTTAACATGTATAGCGCTTGTGTAGCGCTATAGGAGTAGCGCATCGCCCGTATTCTAGTGGTCATGTTAAGTTAACAACATTACACCCTTTTCGTTGCGACGATGTGGGGTAGTCAACATTGCGGTACACGATGGTTTGACCTGTTTACTCACATGCCAGTAATGCGTTAATCTTGGTTAACTAAGTATATCATGTGATTGTTCAAAGATTTCACTCCTACTCTATACTCTCTCATACTTTAACACAATCATGCTTACATACCTAAATCTTTATGCGTTATCACACGCACACATTCATACTCGTAATACGATAATGTACCCTGACCCGTACACTACTAGTACAAACTATGCGGATCATGCACATACCAAAATAATCGAGGATGCATACGTGATTATATTGGTAGATGCATGAAAACCATGGTAGGTTCTACTGTGTACCATAACACGGGACGTAACATGACACCGAGTCGCGAAACGGACGTAACATGATATGAACATGGTGGATACGCCGCTGGTACTTCCTATATATAAGTGTTCCTACCATATTACCAAACTTTCGTAAAAACGTGCCATGAGAAATTCGGTGTTTCCCCATACCTCATTGGATGCAAACTTTGATCACACACTACTTATTCCTCAGTTATACCTAAACACGCTCCGAAAATGCCATCCTTCCAAAGGTCTTCCTCTTGAATAAATTTCGGGACGAAATTTTCTAAAGTAGGGGAGACTGTAACGCCTCGTATTTTCGTATTTTTATATATTTTTAGAAAATTCAAGTTCGTTTTCTATTTTTAGAAAATTTTTATTCGACTTATATTTTTGGAATAACGGTCGGAATCGGATAAAAAAAAACTGACTAGAAACAACAACCGAAGCGTTTTTAACGCAATTAACGAACGTACGCGTCAAAACCGACTACCGACTGTATTTTACGTGTTTTAAATACTAAAATTTTATTTTATGACGTTTCGCGGAGTTCGGGTTTTGAAAGCGGGTTCGTAGGAGTAAATGGGCAACTTAAAACACGGAATTGGGCTTGTGGGCCTTGGACCCAAGCCCATTAAAAGACTAACCCTAAGTATATAAATAGCACCAAGCTCTAAACTCCTTCTCATTTTTTTTTCATCAGCCGTTTTCCCCAAAGTTGCTTCCCTCTCATTCTTTTGTGTCTCATCTTTTTCCAAACACACATACTGAACATTAGCAACAAATCACACACACCTCTCGACCCCTTTCTCTCTAAATTCCGGAAACCCATCTCCAGACACACGCCCACACCCCACACGATTTTGTCTCGTTGATCTATCACCTTTCGCATATCATCTGCACGTTGCCGGAGTTTGAAGGCCTAGCCGGAGTTACGAGGTGACGCTGGAGTAACTTACTTTCACCGGAAAACAATCTCAAGTTCACGCCTTTTTGTCGTTTCACGGTCGGATCCTTGTTCTTGTCGGTTTTAAAAGAAGAACACCCCGGAGCCTTCGACGGACTCGGCTTGACTCGATTCGGTATAATACTTGCTATCCAATTATCCTTGTTAATCTCTCGCTATTCATTTTTATCTTAATATTTTTCTAAACACAAATGCTATTGTCTGAAAGTTTTAAAGAAAAATATATATGTATATTAGTCGTTGTTGTTACTGTACGGTTTCTCTATAATGAAGAAGATACAAGTGCTAAAAGATTTCAAGTTATAATATGGACATGACAAAGAAGCACGTAACTATAATTTATCAAATAAGATTAGTTTAAGAGTGTAAAATAAGAACATGTAACTACACTAAATTAAATCATAACTAAAAGAAGAAAATTGCAACTTGGTTCATGCTCTGTTTCTTGCTCGTTCAAAAAAAAAAAACAAATATTTAAATTTTCAGATTTTTCTTAGTTTAAGCTGATAATGGATTAGAAATCTCAAATGGTGAATAATAGGAATGGAATATATTTCTTTTCTAATCTATTTTGATGACAGTATCATATATACTTTTTAAAGTAAGATGAATTTCTTGTTATTAATTCATATACATATTTAACCTTTAAAACTTGCCCCTTAAAGAAAGCTGAATACATATTTTTCCTCATGTTATTGATGAATATGATGATACTGTGACATCTACACTTATGTAATAAAAACTGAAAGTTTTTCACATGTTTTAATATAAATCAATGTAGGTTCAATATAAGCAAATTTTTCTTGTCCAATTAATCTAGTTTTATTTAAATTTCTTTTTACAATAAGTTAATAACATACATAAATTATCAAATATATCTCTTTTATAACAATAAAAGTTTACTGAGATAAAATATAATAATCCAATTACTAATTTGTAAACCATAAAGTATTAGGAATTCTATTTAACGTATAGTTATTAACTAGATCGTTTTGTGCCATTTTAAATCTCTAGGATAACCATCTTGTTCGTCCTTTTTGATTTCCAATCTTTACTCGTGCGTTACAAGAAATTCTCATACGCAACCAATGTGAGCATACTCGATCCCTTTTTACGCTTTATTACCTTTGGGATGCAATACTTGTACTTTGAATCAAAGACACCAACATGCTAGAATCCTTTTATACAAATAATCTCTATACTTGTTCATACGTGTTATACTTGCAATCATACGTGTTTAAATTCATATGCTTGTACTTAGTCATTGCCATGTAAAATCTATTTAAAACAGTTTTATACTTATACTCAAACTTGTATGCTCGCCAATACCTTTTGTATTGAACTATGCTTTAACATGTATTGCAGGTTTGATGATGCAAGGAATCTAGTAGGATTACCTAGAAACACATATAAATTTAAATACGTGTGACATTGTAATTTACTTTCAAACCTGTTGTAATTTGTTTCCAATCTTGTAATAAATTATTAACATGAAATTTATTTACTTGAATACTTGTTGTACATATTTTTTTTTTATTTCAAACCTGTGGTATTTCTAGTTCAAGCAATGTAAAAAGTAACTATTAAATACTTGTCACAATTAGCGTTATGAAGACTCTTGCAATCTATTTCGTCTCATCCCGATGTTTCCGCCATCGGTTGGGGTGTGACAATAGGTTTCAAATTACAGGTTTATATACCTTCTTAAACCCATTTTCACCCATATGCTCATTTTGACCTGTTAAGGGTATTTGAGCATATTTTAAGCGCCAATTGCTTTCACTTGTTTCTAAATACATATGTCCACATTTCTTATTAAATGATCTCCCACCACAACTATATTTGTGGTGGATTTAATGTGGTGATCTATTTAATCCGAGTTTTACCCCTCAGATTATTATTTTACGGCAAAGACTCATATAGAGTCTTTCGACCAAGAATTTACATCTTTCGTTTTTATACTTGTTCTAAGTATTGACTTGATTATAAAACTCGTTTTCAAGCGACTTCTAAAGGTTGCTTGCTTAATTTCACTAACAAGGGTGTTTTGGACATTTTTAACTCTTCTTTTACGACGAAGGGCTTGCTTAAGCCATGCACGCCCAAAATCTCATTTTTAACCAAATCTTGTTTTCAAAACACTTTGTCTATAATTTAAATCCTTCGGTTTACCTTTTAAGTTAACCGAATGTCCCTTTTTAGTTTGCCTAACTCTCATAGATCTTCACGTTTTAAATGAGTAATTAACCTTTCACACATACCTGGCTCGGATCAACATATTGACCCATTTAATGCTTTGCTTAATAAACGCTAACTAATAGTGATGCAAATTTCCATTTGATATGTATTCCTGTAATCATACACTCGACAAATTCATTAGTCGATATTGTCAAAGGTGATATTTTCACCTTTTGACCCGTTTAGTCTAAATGACCGTTATCGATTTACTTCTATTTAACCATTATTATGGTTCCCCTCATCTTTGATTATCCTGTTCCGTACGACTACATGACGGAACATCATTACTCAATTGTTTAGTTATCACATTGATAATTTATATGATAAGAGAATATTCCACATTTAAGACTAGTGTAAGCTATACTTACCTCGCATCCAAGCAACGTTTTCTTTTCGTACTTGCTCCGTTTGACCCGCTTCCTCCCAAGCCTTCATCTAGCTTGTCAAGAGTCAAACTATCATTATAATTCGTAAGATGGTTAGATTAGTCATCAATATTATGACTAGTTCATCTTACGGACTTTATGTCAAAACTTCTATTCGACTTCACCATAGGTTAGTTCGACTTTCTAAAGTCAACTACCTTTGGTCATATAATATGCACGATTAAGGCCACCATAGGTTAGTTCGACTTTCTAAAGTCAACTACCTTTGGTCATATAATATGCACGATTAAGGCAAATCAACATTATGATTGGAACCCATTTTATCCCATATCTCATGTAGTTAGTCAAGCTTGCCAATTACGCGTTTCACTTGAATTTCAACACTTTACTTCTCATTTAAGCATTTTAACAAACACCTAATGGGCATAATTCTACATGTTTACTAACTAGTTCATAACTAGCTATTTTCATCAAGATTTACATCAAGAATCAAATCTCTATGTCTAGTGTTTATATACATCATCTAGGTCTTTCATCCTATCTTCAAATTTCACAATTTAACATTCAGATTCATGGGTTCATCATTTTATCATGAAGACCCACTTAGCACCTACAAGGGAAGTCATTAAATCTCTAGTCTTATGGCACTAATTCTACATGTTTGCTTCTAGGACTTGTTCCTAGACTTGTATTCATGTCGATATCACCCATACATTCCACATGCACTCAAGAATTTCGATTGTGGGTGTTCATCATAAATTCAAGATATCACCGAATTACAAAAATCGACATACCTTGTGACCTCCTAGCTTAGGGGATCAAGGATTTAGTTAAAGCCCCAATTTCTTTGCTTGATTCACCTTTGATTTTGCTGGATTTGTGAGCTTTAGGGTTTTGAGGTAGAGAGCTTCTTGGCTCCTGTGTTTATGTCGACCAGAACACACACTCAAGGTGTGTGTTTTGGTGTTTAACTCTTGTTTTAATAAAACAAGTTTCCCCACTTGGCGATATTAGTCCCTCGTGTTTTATTTTGATCAAATGAGGCTATAACTCAACATTAGTCACTTAATCACATGCCACTAACTAGGTTAATTATTCCTAGTTACTTTAACAGGTTCGGGAAGTTATAACCCGTTATGTTTTAAGTCCCGTTAATTTGGGCTTTTTATATACTTTGTTTTCGCAAAGTATTTATTTCCCTTTTTAATTAATATTAGGTTTATTTATTTAAGTCCTAATATTTACCAGGTTAAATTTTACCACTAACGGTACTTTACCCGTCTTTTAGTATTAACGGGGTTTGATTACCAAACCCGTTTTCGGGTTGTTACAAGTAGTAGTATATATATATATACACACAGGCATATACCACATAAGTGACATCAAACAATCCGCCCAATGCATAAATCGATTCATACAGCAACAAGCATGTATAATTATGTAAACACCTTACTTCACATTGACGGTTCTTGTCTTTATACCCTACATTACTACTCCCATAGAGTATTTAATAGCATGGGGGAGGGGTGTTCACGTTTTCCCTTTTCTCGCACTGAGGGAATCTACACGTGACAAGACTTGCTGTGGTTTCTGTGCACCGAGTTCCATAATTATGTATGCATCCATAATTACGTAACTCCTTGCACAGTCCGCACAGTTCGTTTCATCCTTGTATTTCTTCCTTCAGATAGGCCATTGTTTTTAGGTAAAGTCACGTATACTTGTGACATTCTACTTTTAGTATATGTATGTATCAACTATCACACATAATTGCAAGTAATTCTTAATCACAGACAAGTGCTACTCCAGTGCACCCTAAGTCTCGTAGTGTCTTTTCTTGACTCTTTGTAAACATTTTCAGGTAGTGGATGTCGCGGAAAGTTTTATGCAATGAAAACTTTTGAAAAATTGTTTTCGTGATAGGATCCTAGAGATTGTAGACTAGACTTGAGAAGGAATCCTGGTTCACTACAATCGCAGCTCTGATACCAATCTGTCACACCCCTTTTTTAGGCGGAAGCACGAGGTGTGATCATGAAAGGTTCTCATTGCATACGAAAGGTAAACATACTACATGCTCGTAAAAAATAATTTCAAATACCCAAAACATTACATTACTGAAAACATAGGTTTAAGCGTTTACATCACGAAACGACATATTGTCTGAAAGTTTACAACTTTATTTAAAGATAAACATAAACATCATCCAGGAGCATGGGTAAGACCGCGCGCACATCCACCTTAGTTACCTGAAATACATGTGAGTTTTGGAAAAACGTCAAAATAATGTTGGTGTGAATTCATGCAAATCTTGTATTTCACGCTAGTATACTTTTTATGAAAACGTGATATGTGTCTTGTAAAAATAAAGTATTCTTGTGTAAATAAAGTATTCTTGTATAAATAAAGTATTCTTGTGGTATGAACCAAATAAAGTATTCTTGTGTACAAACCTCGTACAAATAAAGTATTCTTGAGGTATAAACTATAAAGTATTCTTGTATATATCAGGGTTGTTAATGGGTTGCAAGGCCATTAACATGTGACACGACATAGGAAGTCACCAAACCATAGGCATTTTTCTAGTTGTCGATTCACGACAGAGACACAAAAGCACTACTCGGTACTAGTTCTCACCAAGAGTGTGGCTGCCCGGTCACCCGTTAGATCTAACCTTTTGTTTTGCGGTCTTAGTATGTACACAATTAATGGTGCTTATGGTACCCTATTCGTGACACGATTTCTCGTATCATTCCTTAAAACGCATCATACTTGGTACTAGTTATCACCAAGAGTGCTTCTTGTTTTTGTATTCATCATACCATTTATAAACATTGTAACATTTGTAACATGTATTTCACCCCTGAAGTTAATAAACTGAAAACAGTTAAAAGAAAAGAGGGAGCATGAACTCACAACTTTGCGTTCCTACGTCGTAAACTTCACCGGATTTGCTTATCTAGCGTCGTGACCTAAACGTGTTTTATTAACGTTAGTCACTAGACTTGTATCGCACAAGCACAAGTCACTATCTTTTGTATATGTGTTCTTGTGTTAAAAATAGTTTATATTTTTAACTACGTGTCTTACTTATATTATTTTCTCAACAATAAATATAATATCTTGTATTTTGCACCCGAATTATGTATTTTGTCCAAAACTTCATTTCATGATTATAAATTGTCCAAGTTATTTATTCTATCAAGTAATATATTTTTATAAATATATTCTCTTGTATTTGTCTAAGTATGTTGTATGTGTATTTTTGTATTTTCACTTCTTACGAGTATTTAGTGTATTTTCAAGTCCTAATACACTATTACATGTAATACGTACTACATACACTTAGCACAAAACTTGGTGATCAAATATATATATTTTTCATCACAAATATACCTACTTAATATCCATTTTTATCCTTGAAGAAATCATCATTTTCTTAACACAAAAGTTAGGGAAACCTTGGTAAATATTTTAGGTACATTTTTAGGGAGTAAGTTACTCAAAAACTTTTATTTTCTAAGTGTCAAAATTTATAAAAATTTTGACAGAGTTTCCCCTAAAAGTGGAGGCTTCTCATGTTTTCAAAACTTGTGTTTATTTTCTTTTAAATCATCACAACAATCATCAACACATTTAACACTTACCGAGTGTCAAAATCAAGTATATTACACTATATCATGAACTTAAAGGTTTTGTAAAAACTTATAGTAACTTACCATGTTATTTAGTAGGTTTAGTTACCCTTAAAAACATGGTTGTTTGTTTGTAAATCACGTTATTAAAAGATTTGGTCCTTTACAACTTGTAATCAAATTTTACAAAAATGTTTATTTGTAACATCTTCTTGTTTCTCTAGTATCTTTACACTTATTTCATTGCCAAAAATAGTGTAAGTTTGAGTAAAAACCAAGATTTTCTAAAAACTATATTTTAAACTTGGTTCTTTTAGAAAAACCACTCCTGAATCTTAGATTCACAAGATTACTAGCTTGCTTTGATTACTATTTTACCAAGAAATCATTCATTCATCAAGTTCATGACTAGACAAGAAGATGATTATTTCATGTTGTTACATAATCGTCTCCTAACTTGCTAGATCATGTGTTTAATCACAATCTAGCAAGCTTCATGTAATTATCATCAATATCTCAAATAAACAACAAACAATCACCAAATATCTACTAAACAATATCATTTCATCAAGATGTCATCATCTTTCATCTTATGTTTCAAGATTCAAGTGTGTGTCTTTTAGTGTTCTTGAGTTAATCATTAAACATCAACTTTTAACCACTCAAAATATGAAGTAAACAAGATCAAGAGAGCCTTACCACTAGCTTCAAGCTAGGGAAGAATACTAGAACTTGGAGATGACAAAATGGTAGGATAAAGGCAAACGAATGAGGTCCTTCAACTTCCGAGTCCACCAAGCCTCCTAAATCACCTTGTATCACACTTGGAATGGATGAAGGAGATCGAAAATAATGGTGGTGTGGAGGGGCTTTTTTGGCCGTAGCCTATGTGAGGGAGAGAGGAGAATATGGTGGTGATTGGTGAAGATGAAGATAATGTGATCTTATAACCAACAAGCTCTAATACCCTTTGGTCCATGTGTTTCAATTAGTACCAACAAAATCTTACGCAAATCCAAGAAGGATTATGGAAGGATTTAAGAAGATATTGAAAATCTTGAGTGGGGCCACCTTATGTGAGTCGTGAATGGTGAATGGGGGGGGGGTAAATTGTAATTTTGATGGTAATTAAATAATCCAATTAGATTTCAAGTATAGTATTTAGTGTTTAAGTGTATGATGTGTTGTACAGTGTGTTAGGGTGTTCGGGGATCATAACTAGCTCAGAAAAATAAAAGCAATGCTTCTAGTAATATTTTGATGTTCCGGGTAATGTCAGGTTGTTCGGTTAAATACCGGTTCGTTAAAGTGCTAATTTGCACTGTTTAGTGTCCTTTATGTATCCTTTCGTAACCCTTTCAATTCCCGACACTTAGGGAAATATTCTGGACGATAAATCATGAATTGTGCATAATATTTATGCGTTAAATGCTGATTTATAGCTAAATTTAATAAAATTCTGCACTTAAAGTGTGTTTTGGGTGCTTTTTAGTGTGTATTTTAGCTTTCAGAAGGTCTATGTGTTAACCCTTGTATGTACTCTTGGGTTTTAATGTATTCTTGTCGTTGGACCTACACCTAGGCCTCAATTCTATTGTCTAACTGCTTTCTTCAGTTTTGTTGACACAATGTGTCTTACCGGTGAGTTTACTAGTATTTCTGATGAAACGTTGTTCATTAATGCATAAAGTAATTCTTGTAGTATAAAACGTGCATGAATTCACAAGTATATCATGTAATCAAACAATGTCGACATTTAAGCACATAATTGCAGTCATTAAATAATAATTAAAGTGTACGGAAATTACCGGTTTGGTGCTAGTTTTTAAAACTGTCTCTGTCGGGAACCCAACAGCTGAATGTGGTCCAGAGCAAATCATACTAAAATATCCTTGGGATTCTCTTCCCAGAAGGATATCATGTCTTGAATGTGCGGGCAGCACCATGAGCGTGACTTCCTCTGTTCTTGAATTTCTTCCATCCGAGAGCAGCACCGGGAATGATATCTGGCCGAGAGGAAAAACGGCTTCGTTGCAGAAACTAGTTAGTGGGTAATCTACTGGTTCCAAGCGCGCTTTGTCCTCTTGGTCAAATTGATTGAAGCATTGTTCGTATATGATATCTGCGGTGCTCCCTGGATCAATGAAAATGTAGTTAGTTTGGTAGTGACCGATTACCCCGGATATGACTATGGGCCTTCTCTCTCTTGGACCTCCTCTTACTATGGGGAAGACAACTTGTCTTTCGCGTCATGAGTCATCTTGTGTGTGCTTGTTATAATTCTTTCGTGGCCTTCGTCGACCCCCTTGAACCATGTGGGTTTCTAACTTTCGAAGTTTTTTGTTGTCTAGCCCTTTTTCTCTTCTATGGATTTGACGGTTATCGCGCTTCCCGCCTTTCACCAGATGTGTGAGCCTTCCATCCCTTAGGGCTTTTCTATCTCCTGCTTTAGGCTAAAGCAATCGTCGGTTAAGTGACCGGTGTCTTTGTGGAATTCACAGAAAAGATTTGGGTCTTGGCCCCTTTTGTTTCGCATTTGTAGAGGTGGTTTGAACTGGTGGTTCTCAGTTGACAGGACCCCGGAAGGGGTCTTTGTTAGGAGCGTCCACTGTTTTTTCTCTATTTTCTCTTTTTACCTCTTTGCGATGAATGATCTGGTTGATTGTATTGCGCGCGTCTTCTCTTACTGGGCTTCTTTCCCTGTAACCAGATGTTTTCCATGATTGGCCTTTGCCTTTCTTGTTGCGCCGATCATTATGGTTGTAACCATATTGACAGTTGTCATCACCGGTCAATTGTTTGTCAGTGCGCGCAATTGTTTTTGCTGCTTCGATGAAGGTTTCCCAATCTTTGGGGCCTCCGTCCCTTCCTTTCAATCGTTTGATCAGGTCGTCGCACTTTACTGCCCTCATGAATTTTCGCGCCCATCATCTTTTCGCCTACGTCTCCGATTTCCAGACATTCTTTGTTGTATTTGGTGATGAAATCTTCTACGCTTTCGTGATCTTTCCTCCATATATTCAAACAATCAGCTGGATCTCTAGTATGCCTGCGCTGTTGGAAGAAGTGCGCGAGGAACTTGTCTCGAAAATCGATCCATGACTTAATTTTCCCTGCTGGTAGGCTATCAAACCAGACGCGCGCCGCGCCGACAAAGGTTTGCGCGAATAGATGACACCAAGTTGGTAGATTCCATCCACCTGTTACCCCTGCGCCATTGAAGACTTAGAGGTGGTCATCGGGATCTGTTAAGCCGTTGTATTTGCCCACGTTGTGTGGCAGTTTTGTCTTGTCAATATCGGCTGTTGCAATCTCTTTGATGAACTTGGAGTTTTCATCCATGCCGTCTTGGCGATAGCTCAAAGAGTAGTCGTGTTCTGCCTTTGGATTGTACCCCGCGCGCTTGTGGGGTTTGTACGACTCATGTTCTGGTGGTAATCTGCTGAATATCATGCTTTCTCTCTTATACGTCGGATCGTCTTCCTCATTATAGCTATCCCATTCATCGTTCATGTTGCGCGCGCCTAAACGACTTTGTATCGGCTTTCTATGTGGATGGGAGTACTGCACATAATTGCTTTCCGTATCACCATAAGTATCGCGCGTGTCATGCGCGCTTGGCCTTCTGATGTCTGGCATAGGTCCTTTTTCAGGATGTAAGTTCCACACATTGGCCTGCTGAGTCGTGTGAGTGCTCAGAGACCAAACCATGAAGATCCATTGAATGTGGAGGCTACTGCTGTTCTAAGTGACAACCCACAAGCATATAGATCTAATGTTAAGACAAAAATGGTTAAAGGACATGTGGGCGATACATATTTTGCACGATGCTTGTAACGTTTTTCTCGCTACAACAGAAACCTCACACTATATAAAGTACAATGTATTTGGTTTTTCTCTAGACTCTTGGTTGCTCGGTTTCAGAAATTACAAACTGTATTGGACGATTTGGTTTACTATTTATACTTTTATACATAAAGTCATTTGTATAAAGTTTGTTTATTTTAGTTTTAAATTATTTTATATTAATATGGAGCATCAGATCAACGTACATCAAGGGTAAAACCATGGTGAAGAATGTTAAATCGCAGAAAAAACGGAGAAGGTTTTAGGTACGCGATTGAAGGATGGCCGCTTATCATGAAAGCGAATGACCTTAATACTGGTGATATACTGCGTTTCACTTATGTGACTTCAACAAATATGCTCGACTTAACACATGTGGATGCGGTGAATGCGGCATAACAGGTAAGGTTAGACGTTGATGGTGTAATCATTGTCTCTGTTTTAGAAAAAATCCAATCGGCCCTGTTGTTCGGTGTGTATAATGTTTTTACTAAGTAATTTTCAAGTAACTGATGCATAGATTAGCAAAGGCATTGGCGGATAATTCATTAACAAAGGAGGGTGAGCATTTGCCCATTGGACAACCCATAAGTTTAGTGGCTGTGGCCCAAGTGCCCAAGCTCTTTTGAAGAAATTAAATGCCTTATGTAATGGATGATTCTATTGCATTGACCAAAAATGCTTCATGTATTTCCTTTAATTTTTTTTTTCAATTATAGAGATTCCAATGTACGTTGCCTCATTAAAAACCTTACTAAGAAAACCCAATGGGATAAAACTTAGCGAAGGAAAAAAGAGTGCAACTTGTGTAAAACTCCCTCTCATTATGATATGTATCATTTAAGTAATAGGTGCCAATCTTCTATGAAATTTGATCTTCTATGAAAGTTGCTGAAAACTTTTGTAGTAAGTAATTTTTGTTTAATCTCTTGATGTACAATCCTTCAATGAGCGTTGATGTATGATCTTCATGTGAAACTTTAATTGCCTCCTCTTGTAAGCAGATACCATAATCCATGAATGTGTTTTGTTATAATCCCTGCATTTACAAAACTAACCAAACTTGTTGATGGGTTAGTAAAATATGAACCCATATCTTTCGTACCTTAAGAGTATAGAAAATATATGTTTTATCCATTACATTATCTCCTCATTGTACATGAGTTATATCTTGCCAATGAAATTAAAGATATATGTTCGTATATAACTAGCAAGATATATTAATACAATTTGTATTGTACTATGGTACTTTAGGACCAAGGATCTTTGCTTCTTTGATAGAAGATGATAAAATTCATTTTTTTATGTATCAAATATTTGGACATCATTATATGTACTTACACCATAAGCTTTGTCCATAAGAAAATGTCCATCATTTTCTAGATTTATTATAATTGATGGATGTGCTTTTGAAGTTGGATCGCATCATCGGTTACTACCCACAACCTACACAAAATTTGATCAGTGGTATGTTTTGTTCTTATTTATCTCATTACAATTAACATCACAAAAATTAATCTTAAAAAATTGGTATCGATACCTCACGAAGTTTTCAAAACAGTTTAATTTACTTTTTTCTTTAGAGAATATAAATAGATACCATTACACTTTTGTGAATTAAGAAAAAGTTTCATGCAATTATCAGTGTTACATGCTATTTTATTTTTAGATTTTCAAAGTAAATTGTAATAGAGAAATTTCATGATTCTTATCGTAATTGTATTTGGCTACTCAATTATATGTCTTTGTTTTGTCAAAATTATTAACCAATATGATCATACAAATTCTAAATTTGAGTACCTAATTATTTGAAAAAAAATAATAATTCTTACGATTTCTCGTGCTGATAACGTGTTGTGAAACTAGCCTAATAACAATCAATAGAAGGAGAAAGAAAAGAATAATAGATGGAGAAAAGATTTAATATTTCATTGAATGATATGTTTTACATTGAGATACAATAAGGGTATATATATGACTAGTTTATAACCCCGTGTGTTACACGGTTTGACAAATAAAACAAAATGATGATATAATAATATTTCCATTATAAAGGGAACGACATATTGTTTGAATATCGTAAAAACCAGATAGTGTTTTCCAAATTAATCTTTAGGATTAAGGTATTTAACACTCTTGAATAATATAATATAAAGGTACACATTATCTCAACTTTTCTTATAAATACAATTTCAAAATTGTAAATCTAATCTTTTCTAGTTTTTTTACTCATTCGAAATTAACAAAAAAAAAAATATTATTATTATTATTTTATTTTTATTATTATTATTATTATTATTATTATTATTATTATTATTATTATTATTATTATTATTATTGTTATTGTTATTATTATTATTATTATTATTATTATTATTATTATTATTATTATTATCAAAAAATAAAATAAAACAGGTTAAACGGGTCAACCAGAACACGACCTGGTTAGGTAAATGTAAAGTACCATCTAAACACAAGTCTACAAATTTCGTATTAGGTTTGTGTCATATCTGAAATGCATGCCCCTATATTATGATAAATCGTTAAAAATGGAAAAATGCATAAGGTAAGCGCCTATACTTACCCGCAGACCGGTTCCTTTAGTACAGAAATCCCGTTGAGAAGCCGCTCTAGTTCTTCTAAATGGTCTGCAAGAAAGACTAATGTAAGATAAAAAGTTAATATTAACACAATACTAATTAAGTTAGCAGTTTAAACCATAACACACCCATATGATTTAGATAGTTATATAAAAAAGAACTGACATTAACATCTTCTTGCAAATTTACCTATAACCAGTGTCCTTTGTAATCCAAGCTCGTCCACCGTCCTGAGAATGTAAAATTATAACCCAATCAGTAAACTAAAGTTCATAAACTTTAATAGTAATTTAAACTGATTTTTAAGATTTTGGCCTATAATGGAGTTCTTTCACAAAGCTCAATTCTTCAATTTCAGACACAATTCAAACACAACTTGCAGCCTTTTCTGGTTTTGGAGAAATGATAGGGTGTCTTAGCTCCAAATAGGTATGTCGGTGCCGCCATTGTTGGGATATTGTCGACGAATGGCGGTTGTTACCGGATTACTTATAAACAGAAAGAGAGCTGATCGAATAACAAATCTAGCTCTCCCTGCTATAAATAATATGCTAAAGTATTTTATTTAAGACTGATGACCTAAGAAACGTGGATTTGTTGGTTGAATTAGTGCAAAATGATGATGATATTAACAATACATGCGTGTGAAAATGAAGAATTACGAAAAATAACAATAATAAGCGTGTGAAAATGAAAGAAGAATTTATAGCAATGCCGAATTTGATCTAAATCTGACAACCTGAAAATTGAAGATTTGTTGATTAAATTAGTGTAAAATGATAACAAATCATAAGAAAAATAACAATGCTATGCGTGTGAAAAACAAAGGAACTATGGAATGTAAAATTTGATCTAAAGCTGACTACTGTGATGAAAACAAAATATTATTAGGTTAAAGGCATTGCCCTAAACCAGATAAACAAAAACGGTGAGGGAAAAACTCAAAAACGGAGAAAAATAAAGAAACAACCCATTGAATGAATATGCTAGTGCTGGAGCTTGGAGAAAGTCTAATTTGAACACTCGATCAAATTGAATAACGTGAATCAATATAAGTGGTGGAATGAGGGATTAAACAAAGAAAGAAGAAATATGTTAATGATGGTCTAGTTTGAACACTCGATCAAATTGAATAAAGAAACTTACCTCGAAGGTCGAAGGTGGCGTAAGAGGCTCGGCGAGGTGGTGTGGCTGAAGCCTGAACGGTGGTGGATAGAACCGACGGTGGGAACAGAAGGTCCCGGCAGCCCCTGTTATCCCGCCTCTTCTCTGTATATGTTTCTCTAGCTAACTCCATCTCCACCTCTACTCTGCGTATGTTTTGAGGGAAGTAGATAGAGTTGATTAGGGTTTGGGAGAGATGGAGACGCGAGTGGTGGGGAGGGAGACGATTGTGAGCGTGATGAAGGAGACGCTATTAGGGTTTGGAATGAAATTCAGGGTAAAAAATATTGACTATGGGTGGGTGGGTTTAGATCCAACTGGGTCGAACGGAAAGTAGGATTAGAAAAGGCCACGTGGCATTTTAAAGAATTTAAGGTAAGAGAAATGTTGACATGTGGACTTTTTTGGATTGTTTTATTAGATTTTAGATTACAAATTTTGAAAACAAGGCTAATCTATTTTTGGTGTTGATAATCATAATAATAATAATATATTTATAACAATGGCAGGTTACTTGGAGAGTAATTAGCAAAAGAAATTAAATGGAACTTTTAGATGGTGGGTTTGGTCATCTTTTTTTTTAACGGCCAACAAACTCAATCTCGAGCACTTTCGGGGCACCCACTGGACAAACGGAGTACTTCGAGAGTAACCCGAGTCCACCACCAATTCCGGGGAAAACCCTGTAACCCACCCGCCCGTAGGCACGACGGTGAAATTACCAGTAAAACCCGTTTGGCTTAAGGATCCAACCTAGGTTTCCCTGGATCTTTTATTATTGCCCACCAATGTCTCACTCTGCACCAAGTGGGTTTGGTCATCTTAAAGAGGGCTGCACATCGGATGCAAAGAACAAAAGTTGGAGGTCGTTTGAAATTAAATGAAAGGGCATAAGAATTACCAAAATGCCCCTCAAAATCTAGCTTTATTGCGACAACATACCACCGCCATTTGTTATTTTGTGACTTTGGGCCGTTTCGAGTAAATTAGAACATTAATTGGGATGAAAGTAAGTGGGCCATAAAAAGCATTAAAGCTCAGCAGATCATGAAAGTGGAGTTGGGTCGATGATATCTAAAACCTTAAACTCAGACGCAAAGCAGGAGAATATCTAAAGGGGCGATTTTTGAAGGAAGCAGTGGGTGTCAAGTTTCAAAGTTAGAGACGAGGAGTCGGGTTCAGTTAGCAACTAGTTAGTTTCGTTCTCGAATAATTTAGTGTTTTTCAGATTCGATATTATGGACTGCTTATTGTTTCAGACTTGTTTTATGTTATTAATTATGGTTCTTGGCTAGACTTTAATTCTACCCGGGTTTGTAATGAATATTTATTGATAATCGGTAATTTCTCGGTTTTGGTAATTTATTGATGATTTAATATTAAAGTAAAAGACCTAATTATATTTGACTAGATGTATATGCATGCTTAACTTTGTTTTATTATCATTCAAATGTTTCTCATGTGTATTTGTAAATGTCTTTCATGTATAGATACATGTTAGGTTACCTACTTTGTGTTTGTAACTAGTTTATGGTTTATGGTGCACGTATCCCATAGGAACTTTGTTTGGTGATTTAGAGAAGTTTAGTGTTCTACCTATTCTTGAGACCGGAAAGAGATAGATAGTTAGGTTTGTTTTTGGTGCTAGGTATTTATGTGCAGTGAGACCGGGAGGGGATCTGTCTAAGTGGCCTAGTATTATTTGTTTCTCTAAGTCTTGTCAGGTGTTTTTAGGTTACCCTGTGCACTCTAGGGTGTATTGTGATTAGTGAGACCGAGAGTAGATCTAGATTTTGGGTACTTTAGTATTGTTGGAGAGACCGGGAGGTGATCCAACCCATACTAGTGAGCTTTATTTGACCTTTAGGACCTTAGGAGAAGTTGATGAGACCGGGAGGAGATTCAACTTATCTTTAGTCTCAGAGTGTCGTATTATTAGAACTTGGTTCCATCATAGTTACCATTGCCGAGAGAAAACCGAGAGTCACAGATAGGATTCCAAACCTGGGTAGTACTTTCTCATCCTTGATTTCACCTTAGTAGCCTTCAGCCTGCGTCTAGATAGTATAGTTCAACTTAGTTAATTCCTTTAGTTTAATTAGTTAAACCCCAAAATCCAATCAAATCAAATAAACACTTAAGTAATTAGTTAAGTCAGAATCTAGTTAGCGTCGCTAGTTTCTCGTGGGTTCGATACTCGGACTTCATTAGGCTTTACTACGTACGATAGGTACACTTGCCTGTCAGTGGTCTAGCATTTAGAGAGTCCTAGTTTGTAAATTTAAAACAAGGGTGTCTAGATTATGTTAGCTTTTACAGACCGCATTCAGCACATCATTAAATATAGATAAAAAATAAACACATCGTAACAGCATACTCAGAAAATTTATAAAACATCATTTCATAAAAGTTATAATAGAAAAACAAAATATGTTTAACTAAAATAACAAAATAATCAAAAGGTAGAAAAAATATAATAACAAACATAAATTTGTTTACTGACCACTTTCTTTTTATAGTTATAAATAATAATAATAATAATAATAATAATAATAATAATAATAATAATAATAATAATAATAATAATAATAATAATAATAATAATAATAATAATAATAATAATAATAATAATATGGTATGATATAACAAGAATTAACACAAGATTAGTGCTAAAACTTTAAGAACTTTAGAAATGTTATAAGAGAAAGAAGAAGAGAATTATATAACTTATGAAAGTGTATACATGAGGTGCATTTTCTTTTCTTGTTGAGCTAGTATTTATACTACAGAAAGATTAACTATTTGGTAGACAAGGTTAACTATTTGGTAGACAAGATTAACTATTTAGTAGACAAATCTATCCATAAGTTTGACAAAGAGTTCATCCACTTGCTTGGTAAATCTAGAGGTAAATCTTGATCTTCATGGTAAACATTTTATAATATTCATAATACTCCCCCTTGGATGACACTTTGCAAACTTCGAGGTCTTTAAGTACTGCCTCATTAAAAACCTTGCTAAAGAAAAACTCAGTGGGAAAAAACCTTAGCTAAGGGAAAAAGAGTGCAGTCTATAGCTCCCCCTCTAGTTTGCAATTTATAAGGAATCACATTCTCCGTACATAACGCATGCCATTGTCATGAACATGTTTCTGTGAAAAGATCGGCTAAATTGTCTTTAATAAGGTCCCGAGTATATGCAAAAAAATCTAGTTTGCAATCTGTAGGTAGTGCTTTTGTGAAAAGATCGGCTGAATTGTTGCTGGATTGGACATATCTCATCTCAACCTGATTTTCTTTAATAAGGTCCCGAGTATATGCAAAAAAATCTTGGTGGTATATGTTTTGTTCTGTCACTTTTGATATACCCTTCTTTCATTTTAGAGACACAAGCGGCATTATCTTCATGGATAGGAGTTGGACTTCGATCTTTCTCTAGTCCACAAGAAGTCACTATGTGTTGTGACATAGATCTTAGCCATACACATTCTCTGGAAGCTAGTGCAATGACTTCAGCATGATTTGAGGATGTTGCGACAAGTGTTTGTTTCTGAGAACGCCATGAAATCGCAGTTCCTCCGTTCTTAAATACATATCCAGTTTGAGATTTTGCAGTTCCTCCGTTCTTAAACACATATCCAGTTTGAGATTTTGCTTTATGAGGATTAGATAAATAACCTGCATCTGCATAACCAACTAACCCTTCTTTTGAATCGTTGGGATAAAACAAGCCTAAATCAAAAGTACCTCGAAGATATCGAAAAATATGTTTAATCCCATTCCAGTGCCTTTTACTAGGAGCTGAACTAAATCTTGCCAACAAGTTCACTGCAAAAGAAATGTCAGGTCTCGTAAAATTCGTAAGATACATAAGTGCTCCAATTGCACTGAGGTATGGTACTTCTCGACCAAGAACTTCTTTGTTGTCCCCACAAGGACGAAATGGATCATTTTCGACATTAAGTGATCTAACGACCATTGGAGTGCTTAAAGGATTTGCCTTGCCTATATTGAAACGTTTCAATAGCTTTTCAGTATAATTCATTTAATGCACAAGTATTCCATTGCTCATATGTTCAATTTGTAAACCAAGACAATATTTGGTTTTTCCAAGGTTTTTCATTTCATATTCTTTCTTTAAAAGAATAATTGCTTCATGAATTTCTTTTTGCGTCCCAATTATATTTAGGTCATCAACATATACAGCTATCATCACATATCCTGATGTTGTCTTCTTAATAAAGACACATGGACAGATAAGATTATTTGTATAACCTTTACTTGTCAAATACTCGCTCAAATGATTGTACCACATCCTTCCAGATTATTTCAACCCATATAAAGATCTTTGTAATTTGATCGAATACATTTCTTTGGATTTTGAACTTAACGCTTCAGGGAGTTTAAATCCTTCACGAACTTTCATATAGATGTCACTATCAAGTGATCCATACAAGTAATCTGTAACGACATCCATAAGATGCATTTCTAACTTTTTAGAAAGTGCTTGGCTGATTAAGAATCTAAAGGT
Source organism: Helianthus annuus (assembly GCF_002127325.2). Taxonomy (NCBI): domain Eukaryota; kingdom Viridiplantae; phylum Streptophyta; class Magnoliopsida; order Asterales; family Asteraceae; genus Helianthus; species Helianthus annuus. The sequence goes on along the minus strand of NC_035443.2, from coordinate 78,913,533 downwards.
TATTGCATCCATAACAGGAGAATATGTTTCTTCATAGTCAATCCCTGGCCTTTGTGAAAACCCTTGAGCTACAAGTCTCGCTTTATATCTTGTAACCTCATTTTTCTCATTTTGTTTTCGTACAAAAACCCATTTATACCCTACAGGTTTTACAACCTTAGGTGTAACAACAATAGACCCAAAAACCTTTCGTTTGTTGAGTGAATCTAATTTAGCTTGCATAGCGCCTTTCCATTTATCCCAGTTATGTCTATTTTGACAATCATTGACAGATTTTGGTTCAGGATCATCATCTCCACCCATGATGTCACTTGCTACAGAATAAGAAAATATCACATTAACAATTTCCATTTCATATCGGTTCCATATGACATGTGTATGACCATAGTTGATTGATATCTCTTTGTTAGCATCATCAACATCTTCCTCATGAGAGGTTTCGGTATTTAGTGTTTTATCAAGATCATTCTCTTTGTGGTCAATTTCTTTATAAGTGCTTATCTTTTTCGAGGATTCGTATCTTTTGAACCGATTGGCCTTCCACGTTTCAAACGTTTTTTGAGATTCATGAGCTATCTTATTATCTATTGCCTTACTTGGGATCTTAACTCGAGCTGGAGCATTAGCAGTTGGTATATGAGATTTAGTAACTGTTGTTGGGTTTGTAGGCTTTAGGGTAGCCGGCCCTAATTAGGGTTAGCCTGCCCTAGTTAGGGTTAGCCGGCCCTATTTATTAGGCCCACTTAGTTAACTTGTTGACCAAGTAGGAAACCCTAATCTTGTTCTATAAATACCTATTATGTAACTGTAGTCTGTGTCATTCTGAAAACAGTTGTGAGCATCTAATAAAGTAAAACCCTAGTTGCAACCCGTGGACATAGGTCACCTTGACCGAACCACGTAAATTCTCGTGTTCTTTATTTTCTGCTAGTGTGTGTGTGTTTGTTCCATTTCCGCTCGAGCCTACTCTGATCCGATACCCCCAACAAGTGGTATCAGAGCCAAAGGTTCAGTTAAATACACGGTTCACACGGTTATCGCATGAGAAGGAGAGAGAGCTGGACAAGAGATCTTGATCTACTATTGCTGCTGTCGCCGCTGACTTGTTTACGGCCCGTACCTATTCTCTGGTTACGGCTCGTAAGGTCTAGGGTTTGCGCCGTAGGGTTTGCTATTGCAGATCTGGTGTTTTTGGGGTGTTTGGCGATTAGGGTTTCGGTTCTTGAACCTTGGTTATTCGCTGATTTTACGCTCGGGTTTGCAAGAGAAGTCGCTGGTTCGGGTACTTCGGGTTTATAGTTTATTGAAAGTTGCTCGGGTTTCGGTTGCTTGGTTCCTTGTGGTTTTTTCTGGTTTTTCTCGTTTGCTATGGCTGAAGACGGGAAGTTCCGATTCGAGAAGTTCAACGGTACTGATTTTGCTTGGTGGAGAATGCAAATAGAGGCATTGCTTGGTGAATGCGATTTGGATGCGGTACTGGAAGAAAAACCTATTGGAATGGATAAAGCTGCCGAGGCAATTTGGAACTCAAAGGACAAAAAGGCAAGCGGTTAAATTACATTGGCTTTGACGAGGAGCGTTGCATTTAATATCATGAAAGAAACAACTGCTCGTGATATGTTAGAAGCTCTGTCAAATATGTATGAGAAGCCGTCTACCGGTAATAGGGTGTTCTTGATGAGGGAACTGTTTAATATGAGTATGAACGAAGGCAGTTCAGTTGCTGATCACATTAACGAGGTCAATTCAATTTTGTCCAGGTTAGCAACTGTGGGCATGAAGTTGGATGATGACACTCAGGCTGTGGTTTTGTTATCTTCCTTACCTGATAGTTGGTCAGGATTTGTGACAACGGTCACTGAAACTGCTGGAACAGGAAATTTGAAGTTTGATCGGGTCCGGGATAGTGTTTTGGGTGAAGACGTTCGCCGGAGGAACACTAGTGGAGGATCTACTTCTTGTATGCTCAGTGTTAGCAGGGGAAGAGGTAAAAACAGAAGAAGTGGGAGTCGTGGGAAAAGCTTGTCTTAAGTTGGGAAGAATGTGAGATGCTGGAACTATGGTGAAAAAGGGCATGTTAAAAACGAGTGTCCTGATCCTAAGAAAGAGGGTGGTAGCCAGCATGTAAACAGTGTTATGTCAGATGAATCTGACGGTGATGTACTGGTTTGCTGTGAAGAGTCTATAGATTCTTGGGCTATGGATTCTGGTTCTTCATTTCACGCCACGCACAGCGGGGAGACGATGGTGAATCTGAAAAAAATGAGACTTTGGAAAGGTATGATTAGCTAACGGTCACGTTCTTAATGTTACGGGTATGGGAGATGTCAATCTGAAGACTCTACTGGGCACTACATGGAACTTAAAGAACGTCAGGGTAATTCCAGGTTTAACGAAGAAACTTATTTCTGTCAGTCATCTGGATAAACAGGGACTAGATGTTAAGTTTGGTGGTGGGAAGTGGAAGTTGATTGATGGAAAGTCTTGTTGTTGCCTGTGGGAGGAGATGTGGATCGTTGTATCGAGTTGAGATACCTGTTGAGGGAGTAGCCGTCCCTGTATAACATAAAGTCTGGTTCACTGAATCTAGTAAGCGGAAGAGGGTTCAATTTGCGAACTTGAATCCTGGTGCTTTGGGGATGTCAGTTGAATGTGGTCGGGGGTCTAAGTTTAAGCCAGTCAAGGGATGTGGTGATAGTGGGAGCATGGGTCGTGTTCCGGGTACAATCACAAAGAACCGTTGGGTTTTGAAGACGAAGATTTCGACTGAACAAAAAAGCTCTTCTGGAAATAGTTTGCAAAATGTGGAGAGTGGTATTAATTCTTGGTGTATCTCTGGAGCTGGTGGATCGTGCAAGCCGGTTGAGATAGAGAATGGGTCTCAAAAGACTGTTGGGTTGGAGCTTGTGGGAGCTTCAACTGGTCTCTCAGTTACTTGATGAGAGGTGTGGTTGCAACTAGGTGGCTTAGATGTGACTGAAGTCTTAGCTTGTTCTTGGAAATGGAGGCTAGGAAGACTTGAATTTTTGGGTGTGCAGTGTATGTTCCTATTACATCTTGTAAAGATTACTGAAGTTACTGGTGATGGGTTTCTTGGATGCACTTTGTGGACTATGCAAAGCCTCCGAGTGAGAGATTGTTGGGTTCGTAGGCTTTAGGGTAGCCGACCCTAATTAGGGTTAGCCTGCCCTAGTTAGGGTTAGCCGGCCCTAGTTATTAGGCCCACTTAGTTAACTTGTTGACCAAGTAGGAAACCCTAATCTTGTTCTATAAATACCTATTATGTAACTGTAGTCTGTGTCATTCTGAAAACAGTTGTGAGCATCTAATAAAGTAAAACCCTAGTTGCAACCCGTGGACGTAGGTCACCTTGACCGAACCACGTAAATTCTCATGTTCTTTATTTTCTACTAGTGTGTGTGTGTTTGTTCCGCTTCCGCTCGAGCCTACCCTGATCCGATACCCCCAACAACTGTTTGTATCAGTAAAAGCATAAGGCAATTGATTTGCAATGTCTTGCAAATGTATTATCTTTTGAACCTCTGTCTCACATTGTTTTGTTCTTTAATCAAGATGAGACAATGACGGCACACACCATGAGACATCATTTTCTCGTTTTTTATTTTCTCCCCCTAATGCTGGGAACCTTGCCTCGTTAAAACGGCAATAATCAAAAGATGCTTTAAATACGTCACCTGTTAAAGGTTCAAGATATCGTATGATGGAGGCTGTTTCATATCCAACATATATTCCCAACCTTCTTTGAGGTCCCATTTTTGTGCGTTGTGGTGGTGTAATAGGAACATACACTGCACACCCAAAAATTTTAAGGTGGGAAATGTCTGGCTCATGGCCAGAGACAAGTTGTAGTTGGGAGTACTTATGATTTACACTTGGTCTCCCACGAATCAGTGATCCAGCATGTAAAATCGCATGACCCCAAACCGACACAGGAAGTTTTGTTCTCATTATTAATAGTCTAGCGATTAGCTGTAAACGTTTGATCAATGATTTAGCTAAGCCATTTTGTGTGTGTACGTGAGCAACGGGGTGTTCGACAACAATTCCCACATACATGCAATAATCATTAAAAGCATGTGATGTAAATTCACTAGCATTATCAAGTCTCACCCTTTTAACAGTGTAATCAGGGAAATGTGCTTGTAGTTTGATAATTTGAGCAAGAAATTTTGCAAAGCAACATTACGAGTTGATAATAAAGAGATACGAGACCATCTGCTGGATGCGTCTATCAAGACCATGAAATATCTAAACGGTCCACATGGTGGATGAATTGGTCCACATATATCACCTTGAGTTCTTTCAAGAAACATTGGTGATTCCTTGTCAACTATTAAGGACGAAAGCCTTGTAATTAGTTTTCTAAGTGAACAAGAGGTACATAGAGACATTTTATCTGATTGGGGGATCTTTTGATATTTTAATGGATGTCCATGTGTGTTTTCAATAATTCTTTTCATCATTGTAGATCCTGGATGGCCTAGTCTGTCATGCCATAAGTTAAATGTCTCAGGATCACAAAAACTTTCTTTTACTGCCATATATGCTTGAGGCACATTAATGTGTGTATAATGCAAACCAGAGTGGAGCATTGGCAGTTTTTCCAATACATGATCTTTGCTCATGCTGTGGAAATATTTTTTGTTATCAACAGTCCTTGACTGAGTATCATATCCGTTATGATATATGTTTTTGAAACTCAACAAGTTTCTCGCTGATTTTGGGGAAAATAAAGCATTCTCTATTAAGAGCTTTATACCATTTGGTGATATTAAATTAGCTTTTCCCACTCCTATTAAGTTTGTAGGACCTGATATTGTATCAACGGTTCCTTTTGTTTGTTTCAACTCATAAAAATATTTCTTAGATTTAAGTATAGTGTGTGTGGCTCCACTATCCACTATATATACATATGCATCATTTGTTTGCTCTTGTGCTCCAATGGTATTCATTTTAATCTTGAAAATATAAATAAAAATAATAATAAGTGTATAACGAAGGCATTATGAATTATTTTTTAATAAGAAGTTTATTTATTAGTTGAAAGCATTACAAGAAAAGAAAGACTAATGAAACATAATAAAGATAGTTATAATAAAGGAAATTACATAATTGTTGCATATAATTATTATGGTTTAGCAACATTTGTTTCAGAGTTCCATGTCATTAGTATAGTCGGCAACATTCAGCTCGACGTTGATATCATTAAAATTATCCACATGGTTTACCTCCTTTTCTTTTCTTTTGAGAGAGGCTTGGTAAAGTTCACATAAATGTGAAAGTGTATGACAAGCTTTGACCAATGGTTTGTTCTTCCACATTTGAAACAAGAAGTGCCATTTTTTTCGGACCTACCAGCTTCATTCCTTTTGTTATACTGGTTGGAATTGGTATTTTGTGGAGTGTGGTAATTGGGGGTTCTTTGATTTCGACCACGACCACGTCTGCGACCACGTCTGCGACCACGTCCATGACTATGGGAATTACCTCAGAAATTATTATTTACTTTGAAGGAATAGTTGCAACCATTACCTTTACCAAAATGGCCATGGCCATGACCTCGTCTCCATTTTCTTCCAGAGTCTTTAGTATCATCATTAATGACAACGTTTGCTTCTTGAATGGCTAATGATCCAGCGGGACGAGCTTGATGATTTTTCATTAGTAGCTCATTGTTTTTCTCTGCTACGAGGAGCAATAAATTTAGATCAGAATATCTTTGAAACCTTTGCAACCGATATTGTTGTTGTAAGTTTATATTTGATGCATGAAATGCGAAGAAAGTTTTTTCCAACATATCTTCCTCCGTAAAAGTTTGCCCACAGAATCGGAGTGTTGAGCAAATTCTGAACAAAGCAGAGGTGTATTCATTCACTTTTTTAAAATCTTGGAACCTGATATATTGTTCCATTCATCTCTCGAAGTGGGAAGTAAAACTTCCATTTGATGATCAAATCTGCTTTTTAAATCTTCCCACAAAATATATGGATCCTCATTGTTTTGAATATTCAAATTGCAACATCTCATCAATGTGTTTATGGAGGAAGACATCGGCTTTTGCCTTGTCTTGATCGCTACATTTACTTCCCTCCGTTATCATTCCCAAAACACCCATTGATTTGAGATGTCGCTTAACATGTGCCATCCACGACATATAATTTTCTCCGGTGATATTAAGAGCTGGGAATTCAATTTTTGTGATTTTGCCATTTTGTTGCTAAACATAAATAAGATAAATATTAAAATCTAAATACTCATTAAAAATGCGATAACATACATAGGTACAACTATAAACAAATAAATGAATACATAAGTACTAAAAAGATGAGGTGGAAGCCCATACATTAAGGTCGGTAACAATATTAATATTATGCCGGCCAATATTAAAACTGGGTGAATCATCTTTGAAATTTTTTTTTTTGAATAACCTTGAGAAGAAGAGTGTTTGATGCAAAAAAAATGAGAAATTTATAGTGGTAAATTATAACCGTTTTGCAACGGTTATAGCCATTATATAACGGTTATATATATATATATATATATATATATATATATATATATATATATATATATATATATATATATATATATTTATATAATAAATGATTTACTACAGAAATGTTATTTTATAAGATTTAAAATTACGATGCATAATAATAAGAATAAAAATGTTAGTATACATAAATAAACATAAACTCTAAATGAAATGTGAGCGTGTGTGTATAAATAAAAGTTAGTTGCGATAAAAGTAAAAGTTAGATGCATAATTAAATGTTGGATTGTTAGTAGTCCCGTACTAACGGCGATAAAAATAAAGTTAGATGCATAATTATCTGTTAGTTTGTTAGTAGTCCCGTAGTGATAAAATATGTATGTTAAAATGTTCTTTTGCACTTATTTTTTTTTCAAAGTAATTATAAAGTTAATGAAGTGCTTACATTGCTTATGATGGATATCTTTGGCCTTAAGGTCTTCTTTGATTAGGATATAAGCGATTCGTGCTGATAACGTGTTTTGATATAACAAGAATTAACACAAGATTAGTGCTAAAACTTTAAGAACTTAAGAAATGTTATAAGAGAAAGAAGAAGAGAATTGCATAACTTATGAAAGTGTATACATGAGGTGCATTTTCTCTTCTACCTTGAGCTAGTATTTATACAACAAAAAGATTAACTATTTGGTAGACAATGTTAACTATTTGGTAGACAAGATTAATTATGTAGTAGACAAAGCTATCCATAAGTTTGACAAAGAGTTCATCCACTTGCTTGGTCAATCTAGAGGTAAATCTTGATCTTCATGGTAAACATTCTATAATATTCATAATAATAATAATAATAATAATAATAATAATAATAATAATAATAATAATAATAATAATAATAATAATAATAATAATAATAATAATAATAATAATAATAATAATAATAATTAAAAGGTAGAAAAAATATAATAACAAATAAAAATTTCTTTACTGCTCATGACCACTTTCTTTTAATAGTTATAATTATATTTATAATTATATGTAAGGGCATAAACTTGTTTTGGTTTACGTTTGTCTTGGTTTACTTATTTTTGGTTGGTTAGATGTTAGACATGGGCTTGGTCGATAGGTACTTTCTGTGAATAGGGGTTGGGCTTGGCCCATTTGTATTATGGCATCCTATGATCTATAAATAGGATGTTCCTTGTTCTTGTTGTGGTTGTTGATTGTATTACAAACTAGTGTATTCGAGTACCAGATAGTTCTTTGAAACCATGTGCTCTTTTGATCAATAATAATCAACATTCTTCATCTTCTACATCTTTTCTTGTTATTCTGCAACTTGATTAGGTGTTGTGATATCCGATTGTATTGTTTCTGGACTTACAATTGGTTTCAGAGCCTAAGAAGTCTTTCAAAAGGCTCGGTTTGGATCGGGTATTGCATGAAGATTGAAGAATGAGGACTGCTGCTAATTTGCTAAATTCACAGACTTGAAGACACAAAGAAAAGTTTGATTTTTCAGAAATGGAACTAACTAACCAGATGCCGTTAAGTGAGAAAGCTGCAATTAACCAGGATCTTGACAACATTATTGGAACCAACAACAGGATCCCAAGGCTGCTGTTAGGGGGATCCTTCTCAGAATGGAAGTTTAGGTTCGTTCAATACATGAAGATCAAGGATCCAAAGGCTTCGAGATCTATTTGCAGTGGACCAGATGTGATCACTTACGTAGTGGATGATGCTAAGGGAACTACTGCTATCAAGCCTACTTTGGAATACAACGATGAAGATCGTGAGAAAATTGAAGATGATGACAAGGCTCTTTCAATGCTACACTCTGCATTGGCGCCTGAAATCGATGTTGGGGTTAGGGAAGCTACTTCTGCTCAAGAACTGTGGAAAGCAATGTATGCAGGAAATGAGGAAATGAAGGAAAGCAAAAGAGAGATGTTGACACAAAGGTTTAATATGTTCAATCACTTTCCAGGAGAAACCCTTGAAAACCAGAATAAAAGGTTCATCTCTCTGATCAGTGAGATGAGAACACACGACATGCCACTTCAAAACTCGGTCGTCAACAAAAAACTGCTTAATGCTCTTCCAAGAAACTGGGATAACAATGTCACTCTTATCAAGAGAACCAAGGATTTGACACAGATGAGCCTTGCTGAACTAATATCTTTGCTCAAGTCCTATGAGATGGATGACAAGCAAATATTATATAATCACACTTCAAGCTACAACAAGGCAGGGATTTCCACCAATACAGCTTTGGTGTCACACCAGGGGGCCGAGTCTTTCCAAATGTTTCCTTCCAGTGTTTCCAAATACTTCAGCTCCGGTTCTATTTCCTTTCAACCTTGGCACTTACTCTGATTACTCGGGTTACTATCCTGCCACTCCAGCTCCAGTTCAACCAATGAACTTAGTTCTGTCTGCACCTACTCCTACACCAACTCATGCTACTACATCTGCTACACCTGGTGCTACATCAAACTGGTTACCTCCCTTTAGGGTTTCTAAGGAGTTTGAAGAACACATGGTATTCATTAGGGGGGGGGGTGATGAACTATTATCATGTCTTCATTACTGGGAAGCTAACTGCCAGTCAAATTTCATCAGATGAGTTGCACGAGGTCCATCCTGACGACATCGAAGAGATGGATATTACTTGGCGGATGGCCATGGCTGTGTTTGGTGCTAAGAATTTTGTTAAGAGGACCGACAGAAACAAGTGGGAAACAACCATCCAGGAACTTGGGTGGAACAAGTCCAAGCTCAGGTGTTTCAACTATCATGAGTCGGGGCACTTTGCTCATGAATGCAGACAACCAAGAAGAGAGATCTATTTCAAACGTCACCATCACTGTCAGCTCAGCGTCAAGACCAACTCCCAATGTAGTTTCTACCTCATATGTGACCGTCCCTCACCCTGCTCACAGTACAAATTCAAATACAACTGCCAGAAATCAAACCACTTCCTTTGGATCTACTGCAAACCCAGGAAATGCTTTGGTGGTTCAGGAAGGGGGAGGATTTGATTGGTTGGATCAGATGGCTGACCTGCGAGTCACTGAGGATACTGTCTTTCACGCTCTCATGGCTCAGATGAATGACTTTACTCCCTCTATTGCTGAGGTATGTGTAGATAATATTTGCTGTACTAGTGAATGTAGGGATAAAGTTACTGGTTACATAAAGTAGGCTGACTCGCTCATTATGCAACTTCAATTGTCCAAATCTGATCTATATCAGATTAAAAAGAAAATTAATGGATATAAGGATATGGTGGAGGCGCAAAAGCGTGATATCCGAAAGTTGCAAAATGATCTGAGTCAAGAACGATGTAGGCATCTCCACTTTAAAGAATTTTCAGAAATGTTAACTGTTGAGCTTGATGATCTAAAATCAACGTTTAATTTTAAAAAGTTTGATGTGTTAAGTGTCACACCCCGACCACGTAAAACAACAAAACGTGGCGGAATCGTCGGGGAGTGTTGTAACAGAATCATTGTTTCATAACACATGGAAAATTGAAATTTTGTTTTATTGGATTAAATGTATTACAACGTCTTAACAACAAAGAAAAATATAACATATTTAACTAGTCTTGCATCTTTTAATGTCACTAAGGCGTCGTCTAATCCTACGTGAGCATGCATCAATATCATCATCAAATATCATCAACTATTGTACCTGAAACACATGTGAAAATACATCAGCATAAAAATACCGGCGAGTACATAGGTTTTGTGAAAATAGGATTCATGACTTAGGTTTAAGAAAATGTTTAATGAAAACTTGTCATGAATCCAGTTTAAGTGTTTGCTTTTATAAAACGTTTGAAAAGTGATAGTAAGGTAGATGATATGTAAAAGAGAAATGAAAGGTTAAATGAATAACCAAGTGAAAATGAGTTTACATAAAATAAGTTGTTTGTAAAATAATGTCTTGTGAAAAATATGTTATATGTCTAAACTGAAAATGATTTAAACAACGCTGCGATATGTAATATTATACAAACACTTATATATAGGAAGTACCAGCGGCGTATCCACCATGCTTGTATCATATTACACACGCCTCGTTACTTAAATCACCTTACCCAACCAAACCACCAATGTATAAATGTCGATGTTTAAACCAATTGCCAATTGTATTCAATAACATGTCAAATGTTTATGTTAAAATGTAAATCATGTAATGTATAACCAATATAAAAAATGTTTATGTGTCAAATGTAAATCATGTAATGTGTAACCAAAATGATATGTGTGGCTAGCGAAATGCATCAACTAAACCATAGGTGAAAATGCACAAAACAAATTATTGAAGTAAAACTTGGTTTAAATCAAAGATATGTTTTGTGGAAATGCATGCTATACTGATACAAACATTTATGCGGTGTTGTGAAAATTCATACATTCAAGCCTTGTGACTGTGGCGATAAACCCCTAAACGAATTTAAAGGTCCATCTTGTGTAAATGTATATCGAATTCGGTCATTCCTTCCATCCAAACATACCTAGGATGTCAGGAACGGGAGTTGTCAATTCCTATGGTACCATTACCTACTAATGAGCGGCATGATCAAAGTTAATGAATGTACATTGTCCCATTTAAACAAACCAAATGTCATACCAAAATGTAAGCATGTGATGTGATGTGAATGTACTAAGTATGAACTAAATGAACATACATAGCATGTAATATGATGTAAAACAATGTACTAGTATGGTGAACATACATAGCATGAAAAGGTAATGTAAATCAAATGTACTAAGTATGCTATAAAAGACATACGTAGCAAAAACATAATGAAATCATGTACTAATAGTGTACAAGTGAACATAGCAAGTATATGATATGAAAACACGAAAAGCACGAAAGTAACAAGTAGGCACATGTGTTTCACCACAAAACTTTTGAAAAACAGTAAAAGAGGGGACTATGTACTCACTTGAGATTGCTCAAAAGACTTTAATATCCACCAAGCAAGCTAGAAGATCAAGGATTCAAACGGCATCTAATATAGGTATCTACATTAATAAACAGACCTATCAGAAGATCGGGTAGTACGAGGGTTCATAAACCAAATAAGTGTGGGAACTTATGTAATATGGTTTAACAAAGCCTACATACTAAAACAAAACTTTTCCTAGGTGCTTTTGACCCGTTACGACCCGTTTAGGTAGCTTATGCTACTTTAACGCGTCGTTCGCGTAAAACGTGTTTGGACCGCCTAACTAGTCCTATGACAAGTGAAATATGCCTTAACATGTTTAATATTGTTGCTAAATCAGTTTAGATGTAAAAAGTTATGTTACATAGGCTTAAAATGAATTTTGGCGCGAAAAGGGTATTTTGGAAATTTTCCTATGGCATAGGAACTACTTATCAGACAACTACTTAAACGACGTGACCATAAGGTATAACCTCGGAAGGTTATTCCCTACACAACTATGGTCACCTAAAGTGTTTGGTCGAATCCTAAAGATCGATCAAATGGGTCGGGTTCAAAAGCATAAGCGATTGTTTAGATTGCTTACCCTTACGACCCTAGACAAGCACAAAACTAAAAGCTATTAGGATCGGAGGCTGTCTGTGAGTGTATTTGTTTGCATAAAACGAATAAGTGCAGTGGAAATGAGTAGCAAACTTTGTAAACACAAACAAGGGAAAAAGTAGATTGATAAACAATTGCTTTTCATTGAGTCAAAAGATTTACATAAAAGCAAAAGATTACAGTCAAACCTTACAATCTAAACTCCCCCTCGGCCTGATATACCAGAGTTGGTTGCACAAGATGAAAGGATGAATTGAGGAGAAAAACTCACTCAAAACGATCAAGTGTAACAGTACAGAGTACTGTCATACTTATAGGCAAACCAAACTACTGATATGCTTCAGTTGACGTCACCATGATAGTGACATCTAATGACCTAACAAACTATAAATACTGTTCTATACAAACTACTGTTATGTAACATCTGATAATCACTAAAGTACAAAACATAAGGAAACTACTGCTTCACGTTCCACTGTTGTAGCCTTAGCACAGATGTTGAGTCTTCAGTGCTTTATTCAAAGGTGATCAGTCTTTGAGAAGGCAGTGCTTGAATCTTCAGCAGTACTTAGGAGACGGCAGTAGATAGAGCAACAGAATTTGTCTTCAGCAGTTGTTAGATAATCATCAGAGTTTGGTTTATCAGTTGTTGTATTTGAGCAGCACTTCAAGATTCATCAGTTGTTGGATAACCACTGTCAAGGGGAAAGATTAGAGCAAACTGCTTCTTATTAAGTGTCCACTGATGGGATCTGGTTTTGGCTTTACATTATCTGTTCCTCTGTTAGGGTTCAATCCCAACAATCTCCCCCTGGAACAGATAATGCCAAAACCCTTCCTTATTCAGGACCTTTATTACTCATCAAGAGTGCCTTAGCTTGTTCTTTGAATTCAGCTTCAAAGTCTTTGGCACTCTGGTCATCTTCATCCCTGCACAGTGAAAGCTCAAGGAGATCCTGCAAATCTTGAACACTAAGGCCTAGTGCTTCTTTCCTTGATATATGCTTCACCTCACCATTGGCTCTGACCAAAGTCAATACGTGGGTCTTTTGATCAGACATCCACTTTAGTATTTTAAAGCCTAATGGGTTTCTTGGGAGAGATTTATTTTCTGATGAGTTGAGAGATGATGGCCTTGAAAACACATGCAAACTATCAGACATTCTTTTGAGGGCTTCTTCAATGACATTGTTTGCTGCAGCTATGTCATCAGCGGTTTCTTGTTCAATGAGTTCTTGCCTGTCAATCTCTGAAGTATTTGTTGCAGTGTTTGGTGATGCAGATTTGTTTAATGCCTTTTCAAACAGGCTCTGAAGCTTTGTTGAGTTGCCTTCTTTCAGACCCATTTTTATGATGATGTCTTTGAAGTACTCTGCTTCTTTTTCTTTAACCTCTGCCTCAGTCAGCTGTTGCAGTGTAAGGTTGTCTACTGTTTTCAACACTGTTTTGAGGTTGTCTATCTGCTGTTCAAGTTTCAACATTTGTTCTCGTTTCTGTGCAGCCCTTGATTCAGCAGTTTTTCTATTCTTCAGCCTTTCATAGGCTTCATCTGTTTGCTGCCTAGACCATTTTGATATGGCTTCAGCAGTGTCTATCTTGGCATCCACCAACTCCCTTTTCTTTCTTTTATACTCAGCAGTGAGATCAGCAATGAGCTTTTTGTACTTACTCCAGTTTGGAGCAGTTTTCTTCTTTGAAGGGTCATTTTTGACTTTTTGGATCCTTTCAGCCTCATGCTTCAAAGCTATCAAAGGCCATTCTTTAAACTGAGATTCTTCAGCAGAATAGAACTTTTCTTTCATGATGAAGGCTAGAAGTTGTTTTCTCAATCTCTTCTTTTGATCAGCCTTTTCCTTTTCTAGCTCTCGAGCAAATTCTTCCATCTGCTTAACCTTTGCAAGGTAGAACTCCAGTCTATTAGCAATGCCTACTTCGCTTAGCCTTTCTTTTTCACTGTCAACTTTAGCTTTAACTTTAGCTTGCCTAGCCTTTAACTTGAGATAATCAGTTATATCTTCTGGAGCTATGTAGCCAATGAGTGAGGAGAATTTTCTTTTTGAAGGATCTGTTTCTGTATAAAACTGCCTCATCTCATTTTTGATGGCATCAAGCTCTAGTGGATATTTTTCAGCATTTGGATCATGTATCCCTTCATCGGCAGTAATAGGCTTTCTTTTTCTGCTAAAGAGCCTTGCTTGGGATATAGGAAAGGATAGAGCAGTGGTGGATGGTTGACTAACAACTGTTGAAACAACTGGTGTCTCAACTTCTGCTGTCATTACAACTGCTGATGTGTCAGCAGATGTCTTCTGCTTTTGAGCAGGGAATGAAGTATGTGATGGTGGTGGTGACTCATCATCAGGAATGAAAACCCTTCTCCTTTTTAATGGAGGAGAGGCTGATGATGTTTTGGGTGGATCAGTGGTTTGTGATTGTGACTGACTGACAATGGTTGAAACAACTGGTATTTCAACCACTGTTGTCATTACAACAAATGTTATAACATCTACTGTCTTCTACTTTATGGCAGGAGGCAGTGGTGGTGATGTGATTGTAGATGATGATAGTGGTGGTTTTTGTGTTATAGACACAGATGGTGATGGTGGTGATGGTACAGTAGTTGTGGTGGTGTGTGTTGAAATAGTAGTTGTGTGTGTTGGAGGTGTGTGTGTTGATGAGATGGCAGCTGTTTGGCTACTGACAGAAGTTTTTGTAACTACTGTTGTATCAGCTGTTGAAGTTTTTGTGGTTTTGGGTTTTTCTGGTTCAAAGTATATCCCATCTTCTATACCTTTCTTTTTCAGCTTGGTTTTCTCTCCCCTTTTTGGCATTATCTGCCAGGGGTGTATCCATGAAGAAAATGGTAGATGGGCCTTTCTCCCTTTGAGCATTCTGTTGTATGCTGGCCTTTATAGCCTTGATGTCTGCTTGAGTGTCTTTGAACCGAGACTCCATCATGTTGGTCAGCATTTGTACTTGATTTGCGTGCTGTTTAGCAGCCAATTGTTGCTGATGTTCAAGCAGTGGTTGGAGAATATTCAATAGCTCATATGCAGCAAATGCTTGTGGAGCAGGTGCTTGAGCAGGAGGAGCAGAAGATTCGGCTATTTGAGCTTCTAACAGCTGCTGCACCATATCTTTTATTTCTGCAACTGTAGATTCCAGATTTTCAACTCTGGCCGTCAATTCGTTGTATCTTGAATCATCACCTGATTTAACAGGATCATCTGAATCCCCACCAGTGGTGGTTGTATCAATGTGTGACTTAGGAGCTGTTGCCCAAAAGTCATTCATTGATGCCCCTTTTTCTTGGTACTGGGGACTTCTTTCTTCAGCAACCGATAAACCTTTGATGTTACCAGCAGCTAAAGATAACTTACTGGTGGTTACCGATGTTGCCATGGAAGAAATTGCCTTCAAGGGAGTCTTAGTTATGTAACAACTGTCCAACTGAAGATCTGTTGATCCATCAGTTGTAGTTGCTGCTCCACTTGAACTACCACCGAGAGTTACTTGTAACTCAGGGAGTGTAGCCTCCTCAACTGTTGCTTGGATAACAGAGGTATTAACCTCAGACCCAGTCACTTGTGGAGGTATGCTCTCAGTAATGGGTGATTGAGAGGAACTGGTTTGTGTCTGTGCAATATCAACTGCATGCAACAGGGGTATTATTGATTTTGGCAATATGATTGGTGAGGGTATGGGTGTAGAAAGAGACATGTCCTTGGGATCAGGACTGTGGAAGATAGATCCGAGTGGACCTAGAGCTTCATATTGTGGTGTCCCTGTGCTTACAACTTGATCCTTTTGTGAGGATGCAAGAGGAGTTTGAGGCTGGGGTTGAGATCTTTCTACCAACTGCTGTGAGGAAGTAGCAGCAGTGGTTTCTGGTGACTTTTGTGTTGTCACTGGCAGTTGCTCTGGGATCTCATCTTCCAGAGTTGCCTTTGTTATGGGTTTGGTGGGTTTTCTGGATGGTTTTCTTTTGGTCTTTTTGGTGGTGGCAGGTGTGGGTTTCAGAGTAGTGGGTGTGCTACTCTAATCACCTGGAGTAGTGGGCTCAGCAGTGGTTTCTATAGGGCCAGTGGCAGTTTTTAAAATCTGCTCTGCCTCTTTTGTTTTTAATTTTATTGGTGCCATCATTCTTGAAAAAGTTTCTATTGTTAAACAGTTTATTTTGAATGAGACACCTTGTTTGGGCAATTCTGCTTCTTTCTCAACAAACTTTTGTTCAAAATAGTAACTTAGAAACCTCGGAAAGAGCAGAAATGCCTTATTATCAACGTTCTTTACCAAATCATCAAATATTTGCTGGGAGTAGTTATAGTTTTCATTGTTCAAGATTGCATACCCCAGGCATTGGATTTTTATTGGTATCTCATTGAAAGACGTTGGTTTATTTGAAACACACATGAGCAGTGTGTGGAATAAAAATCTGGGTGCAGAAGGGAAGTAACCCTTTTGTAGGGTGTCCCTGTTTGGTTGTTCTGCATAGCCCCTTTTCATGAAATCCTTCACCAACTCGTCTTTTGTAAAAGAGGTTTTTCCATTTAAATCATCGAGTTTAAAGGTTTCAGAGATGGATTTTGGTGAGATGTTTACCTTCTTACCCTGTATCGAGGAGTTGATGGCGGCGATGATATCTCCTTGTTTTTCAAGGGTGGCATTTTTCCAGAACTCTCTCTGGGTGTCAAGGTAAATAGGCGCGTCTGCTGTTATCAAAGTTTTGTACTTTGATGCAGAAAGGATGTCAAGGATGGAATCGAAGGTGTGGTTATCGGTAGGTTTTGTGAGTATACCTACATAGTTGTGTGGAGATTTGTAGCGAATCTCCGGCGTTTCAGCAGCCATTTGAGTGGCATCTGCTGTTGTGGAAGAAGATGTTGGTTTTGATTTTGACTTCGATTTTGGTTCGTCATTTTGGATGAAGAAGATCGAAGAAGTTTTTTTTCGAGTTATGAGAGGGAAACTGTTATGAGAAGAGAACTTTTGGAATTCAATTCGACAGTAAAACCCTGTTTGGATTTAATCAGGGTTTTATTTAGGGAAAAAGTAATTGCTTATGTGGCAGCGGTTATTTTGATCTGAAGGCTAAAAACTGACCACGTGTCAAACATCTGATGAGATGGTAAATGATGGAAGACAGTTGTTTTAACAACTACTGATGGATCAAGTATCAGTAGCTACAACGGTAATAAAATGAAACAGTGGATGTATCAGTGGATGAAACAATGATTTTAAACATCAATGTTTTTGAAGAGCAGAGGTTGACACATTAGCAGTGGATAGACTTTAGAGAGCAGATGTTAAAGCACAACAGCATTTTAGATACAACAGTGGTAAAATAATGAAGATTTTTGTCTCAACAACTGATAGTGCAGCAGTGTTTCAACTCTTGACAAAAATGTTAGCATCTGCTTGTTCAGATGTAGAACTTGATTTTTCTTTGTGAAAGCACAGTATCTTATCTAACATCTGTTTGAGCATTTGAAATGCTATTCTTAACAAAATACATTTTAGATGTAAATTATCAAGATTAAATTGCCAGCAGTTGTTTATAGGAATTTTTGTTCTAGGTTTTGCCAAGTGTCTATTATTTAGACAATGGTTTAGCATCCTAGATGATGAAGACATTTCTACATGAGCTTGCTCATTTTGTGTCTAATTACCTGAACTAGAGCATGAGTATCTCAGTAGTCTAAGTCAATTTACAATCAATTTATGATCAGTGAAAACCTAACTTGAGCTCAACCTGACCTTGGTATGTATGTTATTTCCTTTTGACCAGATTTAAGGATAGTAATTTCACACAAAAATAAGGAAATTACATCCTGACCAGAGATGAGCTTTTACTATTAAAAATAAGTAAAAGAACAAAATATATTTCATAAAGGAATGAAATATATCTGGTTTTTATTTTAGAGGAAAACACCTTAACAAAAATCAAAGGAAGTTTTGAAAATAATCAAAAGGATCCGACAATTTTCCAGTAAATTCATGATCATATCATTCTCAAATTATTTCGACCATTGTTTGGGTCAATTTCTTGTCAATTGATTGTAAATTCTTTTTAATCACCATCACTGAAAATGCTATTGTTACCAGAACAATTCCTGTATTGATGAATGCACACAGTTGCATAATGACCACTAATGATCTAATTTGAACCTCAAGAGTGTTTTATGCTTATACTCTTTTGCTTTTGATTTCAAAAGTTTGAGATAGCCACACTTTAAGATTTGTTCATTTTCCTTTTCCCTTTATACCCTGTTTATTCATATGTTCAGAAATACTCACTAGGAGATTATATTTTGAACATACTTTGTCCATAATCGTTTTGAAGCAATGTTTTGAGAGATCTGACCATGTTTGAGCATGTTTTATTACAGATCTCACATTACTTATGATTAGGACTGTTTTGACATCTTATTTTCTCAATGTGTTTTTTGACAAAGTTGATTTGATCCTTTTGAAGGTATTCAACCTGCCTTTGAGCACATGAGAAATTTTGACCAAAGCTTTATTCCCTCTTTTCTTTTTCAGCAGTATTCTAGTGTTTTAGATGAACACAAGTTTTGTTGAACTGAGGTACATACTTTAGTTGTTTATTGAAAACATCACAAATATCAAAATAACAATTGATATCAATTTTGAAAGCATCGAACGATCCCATAATTTATCAGATATTTTACAGATCTACAAACTATGAGTGACATATGCATGAAAACACTTGTTGTGTGAGATTTGTGTGTCATATGACATCTTGGTTGATTTTCAGAGTATTTGAATATTCATTTAACCAGATTCACTCGTTACTCTGTTTTTCAACTGAATACAACCAACGTTAGTATCAATGAATTTTGAGCTGAACTGTTATGTCAAATTGATTGTAAGATCAAATTTGACTGTCCAGGCTCTAATACCAATTGTCTTCAGCAGTTGTTAGATAATCATCAGAGTTTGGTTTATCAGTTGTTGTATTTGAGCAGCACTTCAAGATTCATCAGTTATTGGATAACCATTGTCAAGGGGAAAGATTAGAGCAAACTGCTGCTTATTAAGTGTCCACTGATGGGATCCAGTTTTGGCTTTACATTATCTGTTCCTCTGTTAGGGTTCAATCCCAACAAAAGCGGCGAGCTAAACATGCTAGAACATGTTCAGTAAAGTTAGAAAACAGGTTTGGTATTTAAAACAAACAGTTTTAATACCCTAGAGTAGTTTGGTTACAAAATACGCAAGAAAACGCATTTTGGCCGAAACTACTACTCATCACTGAGCCTAATGGTTATAGTCACTAGGGACTATAACCATCGTGATTACGCTCACGTTATGAAGTTCAAACGAACTTTGCATTGACCATAAACTGGTCAATGCAGAAAGTCAAACACAGTTTGACTTTAACGCTAAAACGAACGAAAAACGCGAAAGAATACTTACAGATGGTCCCCGCAAGATTTGACCCGATTCACTCTCAGGTAGGAAGCATATACTTCCACTTAGAGAGCTTTAAATCAGATCAAATGTGAGAAAAAGAGTGAAATGGGTTGGGTTTATATAGGCATGGCACAACCGTTAGGATTGTTCGTCGGGAAATGTGCTTCGATCTAGGCCGTTCATGTGTGCCCCTAGTTTTGGAAAACCATTAGAGCCCATAGATTCAGTCCCTTGTTTGAGAAATACCATTTGCAAGTGGTTTTTGGGTGTTTAGCAGCTGTAAACAGCTGTTTGCAACAATTCTGCAGATCTGGGGGGCTCTCGCGCCCCGTGTATACATGTACAAGACCTTACACGGGCCGCCTGGGAAACACAGTTCAGCAACTATTTGACAGTTTTAGTCCCTGTTATGTAATAAGCTAATTTCCGGCATGTTTAAGGCATGTAAAGCCAACTTTAAGGCCCTAAAATGATGCTTAAACATTGTGGACATGAAACATGCTCAAAAATATGCCGGATGTCGGTTCGTTTGGTCGTACGATCGCGATGTTCGCTTAATTACGACGGAATGCGCATAAGCGCGAAAAACGATCCAAATTGCGCGACGAATGGATTTTTCTCATGCCAAACACTAAAATAAAATATTTTAATGCTTACATAAATTTTTGGATGTCTGGATGTATTCAGATCGTAAGTTATGCGCGAAATGAAAACTTATGCACTTTTTGACGCTTTTAGTCCCTGAATGACCAGAAAGTTTATTTTAGCACACCGAACACCTCAAAGCCTATTTCTAAGCTATGTAAAGGATATTTAGGGTATGTTTAACTTATGGTCAAGTTCCGGAATGTCCGTTACAGTATAAATTGACATACTTTCGCAGTTTGTCGAATTTAGTCCCTGTAAGCGAATAAACTTGATTTCGGCACACCAAATCTTCCAAAACTTATTTCTAAGTTCTGTAAAGGTTATTTAAGGTGTGTTAAGCCTATGTCACTGTTCCGGAGTGTTTGTTGCATTAAACTGGTTATATTTACGCATTAGTGCGCGTATAACCTTCCAGAAAGCGATTTGAAGCCCGAAATTGGACAAGAGTTGATATGTGTAATAGATACACATGTTTATCCAAATCCCAAGTATGAATCACAATATTTCATTGGTTTGGTATATGTTTGATGGTAGAAGTGACACAGATGTCACATTAAGTGAAAAAATCGAAAAGATGATAAATCAACAGTTAAAATACAATAAAAAGGAAGTCAAGAATAAGGGATCGGGATTCGTATGCATACCTCCACCATACAATCACAATAACACCTCTATTCCTATGAATGAGCAGGAGATAGCCGACTTGCTTGATATGGAATATGGGAAACCGAGGATAAGAAGGTCGAACCCGTCAAGACAAAGAAAGTAAAAATCACAAGGCCAGATAAAACTGAAATTATTTTAGAAAAACAAGGCTTCAAGAAAACATTTATTAAACCTGCTGATACTTCAAAACACACCGAGACTCTGAATTTTGAGAAAAATGCCGACATTGACAAACATTTCAAGTATTAAATAATATTGAGTCAACTATTTCTCAAAAATCATCTGAATTGCAAAATCAACAAGAAGAGTCTGAAAACAAATCACCCTATTTTGAGTTTGCTACGATTAATGGTTTGGCTGAATTCATCAAAGGGTTTGAATCTAGCAAACACAAGGAATAAACTACTTCATTTGATTCGTCATGTGACTCCTCAGAAACACCTAATTGTGAGAATTCAGAGTTAGCTGAATCTGTCGAGTTAGTAACGAATCACCTGAAGAAGTGGAATCAGAACAGACAAAAGTAGAATCCAAATCCATACCAGACGCTTCCGTTGAATCTAGTGATGAATCAACTACAAAAGCCTCTGTTCAGCCATAAGATATTCTTGATTCTGAAACTACTGAACCAACGGTGTCACTCGAAGCTGAAAGCATTGCTACGGATTCAACTGACACTGTTTGTGAGCAAATAAACGTTACTGACCTTGTTACTTCACATGCAGAAGAAGTGATTGTTGAAGAGTGGGTAGATGAGGATGAGGACGATGATGTTCCTTTAATTGATTTGAAAAATAAAATTTAGAAAAAAATCATTTAGTTTCTGAAAAATCAAACAATATTTCAATTTCTACTGATGCTTTGGATCGTGTGGGCTTTGTTTTTAAGAGCAATGAATGTTCACATATTTTCTTTGATTATGTTTGTGAAGGTTTGAATTTAATTGTTTTGCCAAATAAATCCGATGTGTCTAAACATCTATTGGTAAAACAAACTAAACAAGGTGGAGAAACAAAGTACATTCCACCTAAATCAAGATTGAAAAAATGTGATTGATGATGATAAAATTTCGAGAAATCAAAAGATAAAGAATCAAGGTAGACATCAAAGTAAGTCTGTTACGCCAAGACCTCAGGATCCACACAGGTCTTAAAGTTCTGAAAAGGCTGATAGATCTCCAGCAAAGCCAGATGTGAAACACCAAATATGTTACACATGCAGCATTGCTGGTCACATTGCAAGAAATTGTCAACATCATCCCGAAAAACTCAAGGAAGGAGAGCATCAAAAGGCTCCAAAAGAGAATATCAAACAAACCAAACAGGGAAGATTGAAAAATCTAAACCTGTTAAGAGTTAGAATTCCAAGGTGAAGCCTTCTGATGAAGACTGGAACAAGGCTAAGCAAATGAACCATAAAAATTCCTTAAAGTCTTCAAACACAAAATTGGAAAATACAAAAGGCTTGAAAAATAACAAACAAGTTTGGAGACCTAAAAGCCCTATTAAAACCACTCCTTCCAAATCGTTGTTTTCAACTAATGGCTCAATCTATTCTAAGAAAAATCTGGTTTGGTTGCAAGTAACGTATGTGAATGAGAAGGGTGTGCCCACCACCACTATGGCCTGGGTACCCAAATCTAACTGATCCCACATAATGTGCAGGAACGGCTATGGAGGGCTATCATTCGGCTTTGGTCATCAATAGTGGCAGTTCCAGGCATATGACTGGCGACTTATCCCAACTAAGTGATCTCGAAGAATTCAACGGTGGATTTGTTGCTTTTGCGGGATGGGAGAAAGGAAAGATCATCCAACGAGGCACTGTAAGGAATGGTGATCTCTTTTTCAAGGATGTAAACTACGTTCCTGAGTTGAAGCATAGCCTACTGAGTGTCTCTCAAATTTGTGACAATGGCTACTTAACTCATTTCACAGATAAACACTGTCTCATCTTAAAACCAGGAATCATTATTCCTGAGGAATGGATTTTGTTAAAATCTGACAGGGTTAGGATCGGAGGCTGTCATGAAAGTGTTTTTTGTATAAATTGAACATTTAAATGCAGCGGAAATGAAAATAAACTTTGAAAACACAATCAAGGAGAAAATAGTTTTGCTGAACATATGCTTCATATTGAGTCGAATGATTACAATATAAGTCAAAAGATTACAAAGCATGCTTACAAACTAAACTCCCCCTCAACCTAATACTCCATGGTTGATTGCACAAGATGAAAGGATTAGACATGAGGAGAAGAATCCACCCAGTTAATCAAATGTAACAGTACAGGGTACTGTTACATTTATAGGCAAACCAAACCACTAAAGCATCTCAGCTGACGTCACCATGAAAGTGACATCTAACAACCTAACAAAGTCTATCCACTGATCTATAACTACTGACCATATAGTCACTGATTACATTCTAATCACTGATGTATAAACACTGATTCTTCATTCCACTGATGTAGTCAACCACTGATGTTTGAGCATCAGTGCTTTCTTCAAAGGGTGATCAGGCCTTGAATGGGCAGTGCTTTAACTCTTCAGCAGTGCTTGGATTTCGTCAGTAGATTGAGCTTCAGCCTTTAATGTTCGTCAATTCTTTAGTAGCAGTTGTCTTATTGAGCAGTGCTTTGAAGTCTGTCTGTTGCCAAATAACCACTGTCAAGGGGAAAGCTTAATGCAAACAGCTGATTATGATGAATCCACTGTTGTGAACCAGTTTTGGCTTTCATTTTATGTTCCTCTGGTAGGGTTCAATCCCAACAATCTCCCCTTGGAACAGATAATGACAAAACTCTTCATTATTCTGGATTTTTATTTCTCATCAGAAGTTCCCTAACTTGTTCTTTAAATTGAATTTCAAAATCCTGAGAACTTGTATCACCCTCATCCCTACACAGTGTAAGCTCAAGGAGTTCTTGTAGATCTTCAACACCCAGGCCTAGTGCTTGATCCCTTGATATGTGCTTAACTTCTCAATTGGATCTGATCAGGGTCAATACATGGGTCTTTTGATCTGACATCCATTTTAGTACTTTTGAACCCAATGGGTTTCTTGGGAGAGATTTATTCACTGATGAGTTGGGAGATTGAGACCTTGTGAGAATCTGTTGATCAGCAATTTGATCTTTTTCTGGTTCAGAGTTTTCAGCCTGATCAGTACTCTGGGCTTTTGCTAGTTCAGAGTTTTCAGCTTGATCAATACTCTAAGCCTTTGCTAGTTCTGAATCTTCAGCTGAAGTTTGTTTGAAGGCCTTTTTTATGACTTCATTTGCTGCAGCTATGTCTTCTGTAGTTTCCTGTTCAATCAGCTCTTGTCTCTTCTTTTGATCTAGCTCAATGGCTGTCATATCTGCTAAAGTGTTTGGTGATGCAGGTTTCTTTACTACCTTTTTGACAAGGTTTTGAAGTTTTGCTGAGCTATCTTCATTTAAACCCATTTTCTTGATGGCTTCTGTAAAGTACTTAGTTTATTTTTCTTTTCCTTTTTCATTGGTCAACAGTTTCCCTTTTTCTTGGTTTATCACAATGATAGGGGTGTCTGCTAATGTGAATAGTGGTTTAGGATTAATGACTTGTTTTGGCTCTTTGTGTTCAGGCTTCTTTGGTAAATTAGGATCTGTCACGTTTCTTCTTTTCAGCCTTTCATAAGCCTCATCTGTATACTGCTTTGTCCATTTTGCTATGGCTTTAGCAGTATCCACATTTGCATCCACTAACTCGTGTTTCTTTTTCTTGTATTTTGAAGTGAGTTTATCAATGGCCTGTTTGTATTTGCTCCAGTTTGGAGCTGTTCTTTTCTTACTAGGATCATTCTTGATTCTCTTGATCCTGTTTACCTCATGCTTTAGTGCAATGAGTGGCCATTCACTGAATTGTTCCTCTTTAGCTGAATGGAACTTTTCTTTCATGATGAATTCAAGAAACTCCTTTCTCATTACCTTTTGTAGGGCAGCATCAGGTGGCATATTTGACATGTCTTTGCTCAGGTCTTTTGCATAATCTTCCATTTGTTTGACTTTGGTGAGCAAAAACTCCATTCTTTCAGAAATGGCATTATCTCCTTGATCTTTGCATTCAATTCTAGCTCTTATATCTGCTTGCCTGGCTTTGAGTTTTAGATACTCATTCATGTTTAATGGATTCCTGAAGCCAATGAGAGAAGGAAATCTTCTTTCCCAAGGATCATTTATTGTATAGAATTGTTTCATCTCATCCTTTATAGCTTCCAATTCAAGTGGATATTTCTCATCAACAGATTCAATTCTAGTGGAGGATATTTGAGTGGGTGGTTGTGGATTGATGACATTTTAAGGTGTGGAGGATAAAGGAATAGGTGCTGGTATATCATCAACATTCTTCTGAAATTTCCTTTTCCTTGTGTAGAGCTTTTTGGGTGAAAGGGATTTTGGTTGTGATGTAGAAATGTTGAGAGCAGTGGTGGATGGTTGACTAACAGCTGTTGGAACAACTAGTGTTTCAACCTCTGTTATCAGTATAACTACTGATGTGTCAGTAGATGTCTTCTGCTTTTGAGCAGGTGTTGAAATGGTAGTGATTTGAGTGGTGGAAAGTGTCTGACTAACAGTTGTTGAAACAACTGGTGTTTCAACCACTGTTGTCATTACAGCAGATGTTGTAACATCTGATGTCTTCTGCTTTATGACAGGAGGTAATGGTGGTGAGTTTGGTTTTGGTGGTGGTCATGTGATTATAAATGATGATGATGGTAGAGCAGTGGTTTTGTTGATGTGTGGTGAAGTGGTGTGTGTTGAAGTGGTGACTGTTGGAATGGGGGCTTTAGTCTGGCCATCTTTTTCTGTTTCAATATAAACACCATCCTCAATTCCCTTCTTCTTCAACTTGATTTTCTCCCCCTTTTTGGCATTATCTGGAAAGGGTTTGTTCATGAAGAGGACAGTGGAAGGAACTTTTCCAGTGGTGCTTTGGATGTGAGCCTTGATAGCTTTGATGTCTGCTTGAGTATCTTTAAATCTTGACTCCACCATGTTTGTCAGCATTTGTACATGTATTGCATGCTGCTGATCAGCCATTTGCATTTGTTGTTGGAACGGGGGTTGAAATAAGTTCCAGAGCTCATTTGCAACAGGTTCTTGTGGTGGAGCAGGTGCTTGAGATGGAACAGCAGTGGGTTGCACCTTTTGAGCTTTTAATAGCTGTTGAACCATATCTTTAATTTCGGTGATAGATGTTTCCAGATTTTCAATTCTGCCCATCAATTCCTGATATTTTAAATCATCACCCAAGTTAATGGGATCATCTAATTCCCCACCAGCAGTGGTTGTACCAATGTTTGACTTAGGAAATGAATCCCAAAAGTCATTCATTGATGCCCCTTGTTCTTGGTACTGGGGTCTTCTTCCTTCAGCACTTGATAGCCTTTTGAAGGTACCAGTGGTTATAACAAACTCACTGGTGGTTCTCAGAGGTGCTATGGAAGGAATTGCCTTCAAGGGAGTCTTATGAATGTAATCACTGCCCAAATGTAAACCAGTGGGTTCAATATTTGTAGTGGCTGCTCCACTTGAACTACTGTCAGGATTTACTTGTAATCCCTGCAGTGTAACCTCCTCAATTGTTGTTGGGATAGCAGAGGTATAAGTATCAGACCCAGTCACTTGTGGGAGTGTACTCTTAGTGAAAGGTGATTGAGAGGAACTGGTTTGTGTCTGAACTACATCAACTGCATGCAACAAGGGTAATATTGTTTGTGGTAATGAAAGGGGTGAAGATATGGGTGTTGAAAGAGACATGTCCTTGGGATCAGGACTGAGGAAGATGGATCCAATTGGGTCCAGAGCTTCATATTATGGGGTCCCTGTGTTTACAACCTAGTCCTTTTGTGAGGATGTAGGAGGAATTTGAGGCAAAGGTGGAGATCTTTCTTCCATCTGCTGTGAGGAAGTAGCAGCAGTGGTTATAGGTGACATTTGTGCTGTCACTGGCAGTGGCTCTGGGATCTCATCTTCCAGAGGTGCCTTTGTTTTAGGTTTGGGGGGCTTTCTGGATGTTTTCTTTTTGGTCCTTTTGGTAATGGCAGGTGTGGGTTTCAAAGCAGTGGTTGTGCTGCTATGATCACCTGGAGTAGTGGGCTTAGCAGCCGATACCTGAGGAGCAGTGTTATCTGCTAAATTCTGCTCAGGCATCTCTGCTTATGTTTTTTGAAGGTGTTAACATTCTAGATAATGTTTTAGGTGTTAAACAATTTATTTGAAAATAAACACCTTGTTTGAGCAAATTTTCATTTTCCTTTCCAAATTTTTGTTTAAAATAGTAGCTTAGGAACCTTGGAAAGAGCAAAAATGATTTGCTATCAAAATTTTTTACTAAGTCATTAAAGATCTCCTGGGAATAGTTAAAATTTTCATTGTTTAAAATAGCATAACCCAGGCATTGAATCTTTAATGGTATTTCGTTAAATGCAGTTGTTTTATTTGAAACACACATCAAAAGGGTGTGAAATAAAAACCTAGGTGCAGAAGGGAAATAGCCTTTTTGTAAGGTATCTCTTTTTGGTTGTTCTGCATACCCCCTTCCTAGAAAACCAGTTTTCAACTCGGTTTTAGAAAAAGAAGTTTTACCTTTCTGATCATCGAGTTTAAAGACTTCTGAGATTGATTGTGGAGTAATTTGAATCGCTTTACCCTGTATGGAGGAGTTCATGGTTATGACGATGTCTCCTTGTTTTTCAAGGGTAGCAATTTTCCAGAACTCTCTCTTGGTTTGTTGGTAAATAGGCGCATCTACAGTTAGCAAAGTTTTGTACTTTGATGCAGATATGGTGTCTATGATGGAATCGAAGGTGTGTGTGGTAGTGGGTTTTGTGAGTAAACCCACATAATTGTGAGGAGATTTGTATGGAATTTCAATAGTTTCAGCGGCCATTTGAGTGGCGTCTTTGGAAGCGGAGGATGAGGATGATTTTGATTTTGATTTCGTTATTTTGATGAAGAAGATCAAAGAATGATTTGTGATGAAGAATGGAAAACTGCTTTGAGAAGAGAATTTTGGAATTCAATTCGACAGTGTAAAACCCTGTTTGGGGTTTCGGTCAGGGTTTTATTTAGGGAAAAAGTGAATTCTGATGTGGCAGCGGTTATAACGATCTGATGGCTAAAAACTGACCACGTGCCAACCTCTGATGAAAAGATGAATAATGGAGGACAGTTGTTTTGAGAGCCACTGATGGAGCAAATATCAGTGGTTGCAATGGTAATAATGAGAGCAGTGGGTTTTTTTTACTATAAGTGGATAGCACATCAGTGGATAAAACACTGATTTTGAACAACAATGCTTATCAAGAATATGAGAGAACAGGGGTTGACTTTCAGCACTAAACAGACTTTAGAAAGCCGATGTTTGAACACAACAGTAGTTAGGGGTAAAGAAATGGTAAGGATTTGAAAAACCATTAAGTCAGCAACTATTAGTGCAACAGTGAATAAGCTTTTGACAAAAGTTTTTAGTATCTGCTTGTTCTGATGAACGGAAATGATTTTGTCTTGTGTAATCACAATATCATGTCCAAACATCTGTTGATGGTTTTTATGAAATATTTTGCAAGAATGTTGTCCTTAACAAAATACATTTGAGATGCAAATTTGTTAGTGCACTATGTTTGTTGACTTTGTCTTGTATCATGTCATGTAATAGGATTGACAGATCAGGGCTCGTAGTACGAGAAAACAGGCTTTATGTGTTTTAGGGTAATTCCGCATGAAATTACCGAGATGGTAATTCCGCACGGAATTAGTGATTCCACATGAAGTTAACAAGTTAATTCCGTACGGAATTAGCTTAAGCTAATTCCGCATGAAATGATCTTGTTAATCTCGCACGGAATTACAACCCTATATATACCCTTGATCTTGATTTCATTTGTAACGGAATTAAGTCGGTAACGAAGTGCTGTCGAACTGTCTCTAGGTGCTGTAAGACTATTATGTCAATACAAGAGACATATTAAAGTGAATCAAGCTGTTATCTTGTCCGTTTCGTTGATTCCGCCTTTGATTCGGATCCAAAACTCTTTTGAACGACTCATTCGGGTCATACAACGATCCTACAAGTGGTATCAGAGCTCAGGAGGAGGAGTTCTATCAAATTCAGCTTGATTTCATCAGAATTTCATACTTCTACACCTTCTTTTCTAAATTGAACAAGTTTTAACGGTCAAAATGGATTGAATTTCACATATATCATGCGAAACAGTGTTTTAACTAATCCTTGAAAGAATTGGACCAAAATTCGATATAAAATTGACAAAATCTATAATTCTGTTTGAAAAACTAATCGAACATGCTGATGTCATCATAATTCCGTTTGGTCTGGATCTTATTTCCACACGGAATTAGCTACATTGGACTAATTTCGTTTGAGTGGTCCAAGCGAAATTAGTTAATTTCGCTTCAAAGTTTAATTCCGCTTGGTAATCTTGTGTGAAAGGGTAATTCCGTTTGGGAATTTCGTTCGAAAGGGTAATTCCGCATCAATTGGTAATTTCGCTCCAAAGTGATCTCGTGTGAAGACTAATCTTGCTTGAAATTTGATATTCCGTTTGAAGACTAATTCCGCACCAAATCTTATTTCGTGTCAAGATCATTTCACGTCAACCGAGTGTCAGTTTATTTCAAGTTGTTTGATATTGATTAAACTGATTGTGTTTGTTTGTTTGTCTCCAGGTACATTGATTCAAGAAAATTTTCATCATGGCTGAAGAATTTTATAATACTTTCTACAACGCGTTTACCTCGGGTATGTTAGTGTAGGACCGTTGTTGACAGTCGTTTGAGTCAATCAGAGCTAGCAACTACCGAAAATGCAGCGGAAATATAAAATCAGCATGAATCAAAGCAGAAATGGTATAGAAACAGAAGTAGAGTACTTTAAAATAGTTTTCTCATTGATCTTTCACAAAATACACGAGCAGCAGTTCGGCTACACTGGAGACATGAACGTACATAATGAGAAAACAACACTACTATATATAGGGGACAGGGTTTCGCTTATAGGACATGTCACTATGAGCGAAATCATCTTGATGGGATTTCGCTCATATGGCACTATGTCACTATAAGCGAAATCTCAACATTACACACCCAAATATACATATTAACCCCCTATACATTCATAATTAACACATCTAGACCCTATACATTGATCAACTAAGACTAAGACGCAGGCTTTAGACATTCGTGCACCAACAAACTCCCCCTTGGATACAGCCGCAGACTTCTTCAGTCTTGGTCTTCGGGTCTTCACAGAGACTTAAACTTTTCTTCGTGCTGCTTAGGCTTCTTCCTAAGCAAATTCCGTATCTTGTCGTTCTCTTTCTTTCTCTTCTTATCCTCTTCAGCTTGAATGTGCATCCATTTGCCTCTGTTCTCTTCAAGCTTTTGACGTTCATGAGCAGCTTTTCTCTTGACTTTCTCCTCGAGCGACCACCATGAAGACTTCCATTTACTTTAAGAGTTTATACTTTTCTGAAAGCAAAGGGTTGCAACTCGCTGAAATTGCATGGCCTGCTCTCTGTCTTCTGGCTGATAATGAATCTTATTGATGAAAAGACATTCGATATCCTTTGCAGAGCAATTCACAAGCCACAGAGGATCATACACATGTATCTCTCGTAATTCGCTCCCTGCTCGGTAAGTAATCACTGCTTCAGTAGTAATACAACTATAAACCCAGCCCATGAAGCCTTTGTAGAACTCCAGCTCCATTGGTGGCACTGGAATAGTCTTCATCGTTTTAGGCTTTTTTTCACATTCAGTATTGTCTCTTCAACACCTGTCACTAGATCTCTTCTTGTAACTCTTTTTGGATAATGTGGCTTCCAGTGCTTGAAATCTCTCAAAGCCTCGAACTTTATCAATCCCCACACACCAATGTCGTTCTTCCTGACAGGATATCCCAAAGTTCTAACCTTTGACAACTCAACCACATCCCACCATGGAAGTGACATAATATCATGTAACATTTTAAAATACTGAACACCGCATTCTCTTCTGATTGCATACGCATTAATTTGCGGCAGAAAACCCCAGCTAATAATGTCCCCGAGAGATACGCTTCGATCACGTTGATAATACTTTAACGATCGTTTGAACTTCCTCTCGTGACTTTCTTTTAACCACTTTTTCCTTTCTTCTTTTGCCATATCTTTTGGAGTGCCGTCAAAGTTCACATCTTTCAAAATTTCAGCTACCTTTCTTCGCAACTCGTCACGATTCTCCTCAGTAAAGAATTCCATCAACGTTGGCAACTATGAAGTATCTTCATTAATGCTTTCATCATCTGTCCAATCTTCAACTTCAACTCTATCATACAAGTCAACCTCTTCAACATATCGAAACTCATACTCAGGCTGTTGATTTATGTCAAAGGCATTCAACTCTTCTTCAAACTCAGCATTCAATTCATCTTCGAAATCGAACTTAAAATCAGGATTTACCATGCGAGTCATTTCCTTAATTACTTCCAACGTGTAAGTATGGAAATGTTCACCCTCTTCTCGATAAGTATCCAATCTCAGAATCAACTTCTAAGTTTGTTAAACATTCTGTGCATCACCTGACTCCCCCTGTCTATCAGCTCCCCCTGATTCTTCGTTCACTGAATCGTTCATCAAATCATTAACAGTCTTTTCAGTGGAAGCCTCAGTAACTTTCAACACTGTACCACCCAGAGCATCATCATCATCATCTTTACCAGACCCATGACTGCTCGCAGAATAGACATTCTCATCTTCCTCGTCATCCTCCTCATCATTATCTTCCTCATCACTATCACCAATTAACTCGTCCATAGGTGTATCATCCTCAAACAGACCAGAAATAGCAGAGATAGGCTCGGGATTTTCAACAACCATAGAAGGAACAATCGATCTTTCTGTCCCTGCAGAACTTCCTTCCACACCTTTGCCTTTGTCTTTCATTTGTTCATCAATTTTCACTTGACGTTCTGCTCTGAGCTCTTCAACTTGCAGCTCTCCAAACTTTTGCTCTACAGACGTTCCGAGCATGTTTTCAACAACTTTATTCAGCATATAGAACTCATGATCTCTGAAAGCTTTAGCTCCTTCTAGTTCTTTGTTCTTCAACTTGAAGTATTCATTTTGTTCATCTCTACGAGCTTTCTCTTCCTCCAGCTCAGCAACTCTCACCTTCAAGATATCTATCTCTGACTGATCAGAACCAATCTTTTTCAACAACTCTTTGTTATCACCCTCCAACCTTTTCACACGCATTTCAAGAATTCTTTCACGATCTGCAACTTTCTTGTTTTCAGAAGCTAATTTCTTGTTCTCAGCAATCACTTCATCTACTTTCTTTTCAACATTCTTTACTTGTGAGGTGTTTGCAAAATCAAAATCTCCTACATCATCAAGGCTCACATTCAAATGCGAAAGAACATTTGGAAAATTTCGGTATGCCGCAGAACCAGGTGTTAGTTGACCTTGGGTGAGTGGAGGTGTTTGGAAAAGTTCTTGTGATGTGAATACTGTTTGTTGTGGTGGTGGAGAGAGATGTAGTGGTGAAAGTTGTCTTGGTGGTGTTGGTTGTTTTGGAGGTGTTGGTTGTTTTGGTGGTGAGGATGATTGTAGTGGTGTAGGTTGTCTGGGTGATTAACGGATTGGAGATTGGTGTGGTGTTGGTTCATGTGGTGGTGTTTGTGGTTTCCTGGTTTCTTTTGTTGGTTTCTTCTTTAGAACAATCTTCGGTTTTGATATCTTTGGTGTAACCTTTCTGATCTTTGGAGAAACTACTTTCTTTCGAGCTCCAGCTTTCTTTCTACCACCTGGAGATTGTGACTCGGAGACATGTTCAGGAGAAGGCACATAAACATCATCATCGTCCTTTTCCTGTCTCTTTCTTTTCCTCAGTTGTTTCTCTTTTTCTATCTCATCTTGGATTCTTTTTCGACGTTCGGTTTCATCTACTACTTCTTCATCTGAAGAACTCGAGGAACTTGTTGTGTCTTTATCAACATCATCTCCCTCATTGTCATCAATGACTTTATCTCCCTTTCTGAGCTTCAACATTAACAACATGCTCAGCTTCAACTTCCCCAGTTGGCTCTGTTTCCAAAACTTCTGTATCGAACAACAAATGTTCTTCAACATTAAATGAATCTTCTTCCGCAACTACCACTTGTTCATCTTCTTCAGGTTCATCAATCAGAGACATTTCTGCTGCTTTCTTTTGCTTTTTCTTTGGTTTTGACGATGATCCTTCACCCTCTTGAACTTTAGGAGCGGCCTTTCTTCGTTTTCTCCCTGTTTCTTTAACATACCATTCATTCTTGGTGTTTTTGAAGTCTTTAAGAATTTTCAGCTCTTCAGCATACGCTACCTCTTTCATTTCAGCTTCGTTTCTCCAGTTCTGATGATTAACTGGATCTGGATCAACGTAATTTGCATCTTTTATAAAACCAAAGAATTCAGCACCAACTGTCGGTTCTGGGTGATTCGGGTGATATCTCACAAGCTGTTTAAGCAAATCGTTGCTCATATGAGATTGAACCAACAGATCATTCTTTATGTTTCTATCAATTTCTGGATAAGCGTGATCAATCAACATCTGCACGAACCTCGGATACATCCAACTCTTGTTGTCTGTCTTAATATTCTCAGCCATATAGTGGAATACAATATGTGAGAAATTATACTTTTTGTTCAACACTAACGGCGTAACCATATTCATTTGATAATCACGCATCCAATCATAACCTCCTTTTGTGTGGCTCAATGACATCAGTACACAGTGAATAAGAAAATTGTATGGTTTTTGAAACTTCGACTTCAAATAATTTCCAGCATTCAAAGCTCCCTGATAACCCATTCTTAACATGCAGCCTTTCACCATACGTTCCGGAAATCTTATTGGCGACTCTGCCTCATCTGGAAAGTTAACAACTTCACGAATAAGCGCTTCAGTGACTAGTATTTTCTCATTCTTGCCATGCACTTCGACAATTGATGAAATTACTTTGTTCTTATCGTCGTAACTTGCATTTTTCTAGAAACGTTCTATGTGAGATTTGTACAGTGGTCGTTGATCAGTAAGTGCTTTCTGGATGGGAATACGACCCATGAACTCTAATCTGCCACTAAACTTGGCCAGCTCAGTGTTTTTCTGTATATCCAAATCACAACAACTGTTGTGAAGAGGATCAAAGACAACACTAGAACCCTGCACATCAAATTCACATACACTGGGTCAAAACACTTTGAAAATTTTCAAACAATTACACATGATCACTCATAGTACACTAAAAGCGAAATCACAATGACACTAAGAGCGAAAACACAACATATGACCTTAAGAGCGAAACCACTGATGCACACAAAAGTGGAAACAGGTTAACTGTGATTTGGGACGAAATCATAATATGTACATAAGAGCGGAATTACCGGATGTCTTCAAGAGCGAAATCACAAATTGTACAGATGAGCGGAACCACAGAACTTAACCATTTTGGGCGAAAACATCATCAGACACTTAAACTCATCAAATCCCAAAATTGTAATACCCGGACATCGACAAACATTAACAAACAACAGATTTGAAACAATCAACACTCAATAGCATAATCTACACACTAAGACTACCACATATGATGGATTTCGAGTTCTGAGTTAACTGTTAAAGTCTTAATTCTATGTTATGTTCAACAAATATGGCCGACAGTTCAGAAAATGGTTAATACAGATCAAATTAAGCCTCGTTCTACCTTGCCCCTGATTAGATACTAAGAATATAACAAGATCTGTAAAGATTTGGGCAGCAATTCGTCTGTATCAATGGTTTTAGGGTTTCGCTTTAAGTCGCCGGAGAGAGAGAACTTATGAGCGAAAGGGTGAAAAATGACTTATGAGCGAAATCATCCGGCTTATATAGTTGGTGTGATTTCGCTCCTGAGACCAATGGTCCTTATGAGCGAAACCACTGTTTAGTGACACATGAGCGAAATCAGGTGTGGTGCTACAAGCGAAACCACATGTGAAGCATCTATGAGCGAAATCTTTGTTTAAGCGTGACATATGAGCGAAATCATTGTTTAAGTGTGACATATGAGCGAAATCAAGGTGTTGTTTTCAAAAATTTAACTTTTTAACCCTTTTCTGATTAAACACCGTCACACCCAGTTAACCAAGTCCAAGTCAAAGACCTTGGTCAACTGCTTGGCCTACCAAGTCCAAGTTAATGACCTTGGTTGACCGAATTATGAAGTATGCAGTCTTTTTATTCTGAAAATAGTTCAAATGAATGAACTTTTGAACATTTTGAACTTTCAAACACTTTTCAATTGTCAAACACTGTACCAATCATTGTTTAGCATCTCCAGCTTACCCAGCCCTCATCAAACACTGACATGATCTGCACTAAGCTTTGATCTTCCGATTCCCAATGTTAGTTGTCGAAAATAAAATAAGAACTAAAATCTTTTTGGATTTTTAACTGGATAAACTGAAAACTGTTCACACAATATTTTTGTGAGTGTGTTAGGGGATCATATCAGCTGCCGACTAGACACAAGCACCGTTAAGCTATATTTCATTTTAAGCATTAAACAATTCGCGTAGATTTCCGTTATACTGATCCTCTTAAATAATCACAAAACATTCAATCTGTTCGGGATACAGAATTAGTGTTTTAGGACTTAAACATCTACATGTGTCCCACCTCAGTATATACTCCCATATCCAGATCCCAGTATTTAGTCTTACAGGTGAGTATACCTAGATGATATCTGTAATGGGGTGTCATGCGAGGGCCGTGAGAGCTCAGGTCGATACTTCCGTATACGCAGAGAGATGACGGCTTCGACTTAAAGGTGGGTCCCCTTTAGAGGATCTTTTGATTACAACAGCACATGATTAACATTTTAAAATGTGTCATCATTTTTTATGCTGAGGGGAAGCTTTACAAGTAAAGCAATGCGTAAAGCATTATCCGGGGACTAGGTCAGTATTTCCATATAGCAGAAGTCCCGGGATAATACCCCAGATATCACTAAGCATAAAGACCTAGTATCTCAGAATACGGGACCCTTCAAACAGGATTTCAGGGGTTACCTATATATCCTGGAGGTGTTCCCCACGTAGACGCAAGTGAAATTTTATGTTTATATCCCAAACTGATCTACTGAATTTGCAAAAACCTACCGGCGCATCTTTAGCGAGACTGCTTAATTGCATTTTATACATTACAATTCTTTAGCGTACTGTGTCCGTCTAGCTAATGTACTATCATTTCCCCTATTCTACACAACTCTTTTTGAAGTTTTCTAATGTTTTTGGATTTTTGAATTTTATCATGTTTTTGTATTTTTCTGCGAATTACTCCCCCTAAAACTAAAACATATTTTTGTGTTTTTGTTTTTATCGAAAAGCAGAAAGTAAACTGTACAAACAAAATTGACAACACGACAAAGGTTCACGTCAGATCGCCGCCCAACTCGGCTTCACATTCAATAACCCTCCCAGATTGCAGATTTTTCATCCCGTTTAACCTCAAAAGATAATAAAATCTCTTTTTATCAAAAGGTTTTGTGTAAAAATCGGCTTTCTGATCATCGGTGTGCAAGTGTTCAATCCGAATTAACTTTTTCTTGTGACAATCACGGATAAAGTGGTGACGGATTTCAATATGCTTTGTTTTCGAATGATGAACCGGGTTTTTAGTAATGTTAATAGCTGCTTCATTGTCCACATAGATAGGAATATCTAAGAACTGCAAACCGAAGTCTCGCATCTGCTGTTGGATCCAAAGGATCTGCGAGCAACAGCTGGAGGCTGAAACGTATTCAGCCTCGCATGTAGAGAGCGCTACCGCGGTTTGTTTCTTACACTGCCAGGTGACAAGCCGAGTTCCGAAGAACTGGCACCCAGTAGTGGTGGACTTTGCGTTTTGCTTGCAGCTCCCAAAGTCAGAATCAGCAAAACCAGATAAAGTAAAGTCACCCGATCGAGGATACCACAAGCCGATGCTTGGGCAGCCTTTCAAATACCGTAAGATACGTTTCACTATGGTCAGGTGTGACTGCTTTGGATTTGACTGATATCTGGCGCAGAGGCATATAGGGTACATGATGTCTGGACGGGAAGCTGTGAGATACATCAGCGATCCGATGATTGATCGGTACAATGTCTCGTCCATCTTTACTCCATTCTCGTCTGGACAAATTCCATGATTCTGCAAAAGGGGGGTTGATGCAGGACTGCAATCTATCATATCGAACTTGTCGAGCACGTCCTTCACATACTTTGTCTGGTGAATGAAGATTCCGTCGGGCATTTGCTCCACCTGCAGCCCTAGAAAGAACTTCATCTTCCCCATCGAACTCATTTCGAACTTTTTCTTCATCACCCTCTCAAATTCTTTGCACAGGTCGTCGTTGGTGGAACCGAAGATGATATCGTCAACATATATCTGCACGATCAACAAGTGTCCTGCCTCTTCCTTGGTGAACAAAGTGCTGTCTACTGTCCCTCTTGTGTACCCGTTGTCCAGCGTCTCGTACCAGGCTCTTGGGGCCTGGTGAAGTCCGTAAAGCGCTTTGTCCAGTAGATACACCTTGTTTTTTTGCAGTGGATCTGTGAACCCCGGCGATTGTCCCACATAAACTTCTTCTCTGATTTGTCCATAAAGGAAGGCAGATTTGACGTCTAGCTGGTACACTTTCAAATCTTTCCAAGATGCGAAGGCTAGAAAAATCCGAATTGCCTCCAATCTGGCAACCGGTGTGTAAACTTCATCGTAGTCTATCCCTTCTTGTTGACTTAAGCCTTGTACCACTAGTCGTGCTTTGTTTCTCACCACGACACCTCTATCATCTCGTTTACACTTAAAAACCCACTTTGTTTTGATTAACTTCTGATTCTTTGGCAAATCGACGAGTCTCCAGACACCCAACTTTTCAAATTGTTGCAACTCCTCCTGCATCGCATTCACCCAGCTATCCTCAGTCAACGCTTCTTTGTAAGTTCTAGGTTCTA
The DNA here is from genome assembly GCF_002127325.2 of Helianthus annuus. Classification (NCBI taxonomy): domain Eukaryota; kingdom Viridiplantae; phylum Streptophyta; class Magnoliopsida; order Asterales; family Asteraceae; genus Helianthus; species Helianthus annuus. Next base: position 78,875,672 of record NC_035443.2, on the reverse strand, counting down.
TCTGCGAAAAGAAACATTTTAATGAGACTTCTTTCTGCAAATCAGCAATAGAAGAGTAAAAACAAGTAAGAGCTCAGTTTATTTGATGTCGGGTTTTGACACCACTTTGCAGGTCGCCAATAATTTGTTCTGAAGGATGGTAAGACAACGTCCATGGCATAACATTGTCAGGCACATTTACTTCCGATTCCAGCCTCGATATGTCAATATCAACTGTTTGATCCTCAGCTTCCGTTGGATCCTCGTCAAAAGTCGGAGCGGGTTCCGCTCCTGAGTCGTCAGATTCGTCAAAAGATGGAGCTGGTTCCTCTGGTGGTTCTTGAGTTGTTCCACTCGGTCCTGCTTCATTGTCGGGAGTACCCCCGGTGGGTTGAGTAACTTCTAGCGGACTAGACACTTGCTCCTGTGACATATTTTGCTGATACAGGTACATAAGAGCTAGTTTCTCATCACTTGGCTGAACCGGTAAATGAAACGACTCTCAGAGCTTATCGTAATCGAAAAGGAATCTTTGTCCGGGAAGTTGTGGCGATGGAGTGTGCTTCTGACAATCCACGTGCTGGACTTGAATCACCTTCCCCAGGCATGGTACGAACACCCTCTTCAGCGGGCTTGCATAACCTACAAAGAAACCCTCATTAGATTTAGCGCCAAATTTACCATTTTCATCTATAAACGTGCAAGGAGACCCAAACGGCTCTAGAAACTCAAGATTTGGCTTATAACGGTGCAGCAGCTCAAAGCAAGTCTTTTTGTACTTCTTGACAGTGAGAACTCTATTCAATGTGTAACAGGCTGCTGATACTGCTTCACTCCAGAAAAAGATTGGGAGCTTGGAATCGGCTAACATCGTACGGGCTGTCTCAATCAGGGTCCGATTCTTTCGTTCAGCTACGCCGTTTTGCTGTGGAGTGTACGGCGCACTGAATTCATGAAGAATTCCCTTCTCATTGCAGAACTCGTACATCTTGTTGTTCTTAAATACATCTTGTTGTTCTTAAATTCATTTCCGTTGTCCTCCGGATTGGCAGTTTATACTCCGTTTCCATCTTCTTGAAAAGCACCATCAATGACTCAAAAGTTTGATCTTTTCGTTCAAGGCACACTACCCAAGAAAATCTCGTAAAGTCATCAGTCACCACCAGGCAATATAAGTCTCCGCTGATGCTCTTTACGTTGTCAGGCCCGAAGAGATCCATGTGCAATCTCTCAAGAGGTAACCTAATTGTGTTCATGATCTTCAATGGGTGTGACTTCCGAGTCTGCTTTCCCTTCTTACACGCTAAACAATCATCATTTAGGTGAAAATTCTTCAAATTAACACCATCAACCAAATAATTGTGTACTAAAAAGTTCATTTTGCGAACATGAATGTGGCCCATCTTTCAATGCCACATTATCGAATCTTTTTCTGTCGCTTTGGTTTTAGACACAAAACACTGTTTCTGATGAGATGTTGGCGTTGCGACGCTCATATCAAGTATATAAAGATCATTCTCCCGCGGAGCGCGCAACAGTACCATCTCATCAGGGATTTTAAACCCTGGTTTCAAAACAACACATTCAGTTTTAGTAAAGTGTACACTAAATGCTTTATGACTGATTTGTGAAATACTGAGTAAATTGTTTGTTAACTCTACTATGTAGTTCACTTTGTCGAACGAAATCACTCCATTTGACAGCGTTCCTTGACCAACGATCCTTCCACCTTGATTCCCGGCAAATCCAACATAGCTTCCGTTATGGATTTGACATTATAGAGCAGAGCAAGCGTCCCAGTCATATGCCTTGAAGCGCCGCTATCCATAATCCACTTTGATAGAATCGACTTGGGCAGCCCCTGCAAACATCAAATCAAATTTATTCAAACAATGAAGCCCAGGATTTCTTAACTTCCGACACACTTCCGAACACAACATCACACTTCTCGTTTGTTTTTGGAAAATCAAATGTGACATTTGGAACCTCTTCTTTCACAATCGTTTTAACTTTGTTAGTTATCGGTGGAAATTCAGTAAGAAACTTATCAACTTCATTTTGAAACTCAACAATGTCATCTTTAAAAATGTTTGAATCAATTTTTAAAGCATTCTCCATCTTTTTGACCTCAACCGACGGTTTTGACTTCGCGACCCAAGATTGATTTTCAAAAAATTTTGTCTTAGGGTAAATTTTTGAAGTCTTTCGAGTCTTAGATGATTCGCCAATCTCGAAAGTCGATTTCGGCTTATCCTCCGACTTCAAAGATTCACCTCTTTTGAAAATACGGATCGGAGAAACCATCGGCTTTTTGCCTTTTGTGTCAGTCGGAGATTTAGGTCGAGGTTTTTGAACGTTTGACTTTTGAATAGTTGGTTTAGAAACAGTTTGTTTTTGAACACTTGGTTTTTGAACAGTTTGTTTTTGAACCGGTTTTACAAGAACAGGTTTCTCAAGCACTTTCTGACACTGTTTCACCATGTGGCCGATCTCATTGCAGCGGTAACACACCCTTTTGTCATGTTCAACAAAAGTAGATTTGACTGACTCTTCTTTCAACTTCTTTGCTGCATTGAAATCGTCCACAGCCTTTTGACTGAAAATATAATCTTTCTCATCGTCAACACTTGGACCAGCGACAAAAATTTCATTCATCTTCTCTTTCGGCTTAAACACCTGCTTAGCCATTTTCTTTTCAAACCCAATTCCTTTGTTTTTTAGATTGTTTTTCTTGTTTTGACTTTTACCAACCCCTTCTTTCTTTCCCGAACTTGTGGCACGTGAAGTAACAAATGACTTTTTAGGTTTCGAAAAAAAATTCATTGTTATTAACTTCGTTAATGTTCATTTCAACCAGTTTAAACACTTTTTCGACATTTTCGATCTTCACATTCTAAAGTGGGTACTCGGAATCAGAATAAAGTTTGTCTGTTCCAATCATGGTGTATACCACCATAATCGGATCATCATTCGCACTCTTTTCCGATTTCGGTACATATCGATCTAAGAAATTCCCTTCATCTTCAAAATCACTAACAACCTTCTCAGATTGAGCCTTTTCAGATTTCTCACTCTCCTCATCCAACACCTGATCCACAACTGTTTTGATAACCTGAGATTCGTTATCGGTAGCGGATGGGGAGAATGTGACATCTATACTTTCATGCAGATTATCCTCAACCGATCTCAATTTTAGATTTAAAGCAGCTTCCACAACATCTGGATACTTCTATGTGTAATGATTCCACATTGGGGGTGGAACACTCATGAAGACTGGTGCAGCATGTGGCTGTTGAGGAATAATTTGTTCAAGAACGTACGATGAAGCCACATAACTCATTAGCTTTTTATCAATCCGATCGTTTTCAATTTTAACCATTAGCTTTTTATCAATCCGATCGTTTTCAATTTGGCCAAGGTCAAACTTAATCATATCAGCGTGGTGTTTCAATTCATGATACTTAGTGTCTTTTTCAAGACACTCCGTGCATGGTTCTAAACACTGTTTACACGGTGTTTCAGGGATTGAAACAACTTTTTCAACAACCTGCTCTACACAATCAGTTTTACCGACATTGTTTGACTCAGACTCAGACAGTTTGACAGATTTGATCTCCTGAACTCCAGATTCCTCTCGTTTGACAGACACACTACTGACAGACTTTGACTCCTCGGATTCTGAGTCTACCTCTTTGAGTTTTCCCATAAGTGCTTTGTCAGCTATGTCTTTCAAAACTTCTCCAGTCATCTCTTTCGACACATCAATCAATTCTTCAACGACTTCTTTCTTCTCTTCAAATCTTGGGCATGATCCGATCCTTGGTTCTTCAAAGTAACCTGCAAAAGATTCAGAAATTTCAGGAGGCAATACAGATTTCATTAAACATCCCAAAACCTCCTGCTCTGACTGATAGTAATACACTTCAACAGTTATCTCTTCAATATTGACCACATTTTCACCAGAAACCTCTTCAACAACTAAAGAAACATCTTCAGAAACTGTTTCTGGTTCAGACACCATCTCAGAAATCTCAACAACTTTAGCCATCATGGCCTGTCCATCGCTACCGGGGATATATTTATCCCAACTGAAACGTGCAGCTACCTTCTCGTCATCTTGATTCACGATCAGTGCCTTTTCTGGTTTATTCTCAATCTGTGGCCTCTGAACAGTTTGCTATTGGTTTGGTCGGTGATAGATCGCTTGCCTGTAGTAGACTTTGGTGAACGGGTTTTGATGATTGTTTACTTCACGGTTAGGACATTCTCATTTGAAGTGACCGCGTTCTTTACATTTAAAGCATGTAACTTTCGACTTATCAAACCCTAACTTTTGATCGGGGCCTGATAGACTGTTCCGGCCTGTAATTTCCATGAAATGTTGAGCCCTACGCACCAAACTCGCCATGCACCATTTGATGTCGATCAATTCAAGCTCTTCGGGATTGATTTAGTCGTAATCCTCCTTCGTCATGTCAGGATTACCGATCCTCCCTGCTACTAAGCCCTCATAAGCTTCAAGAACGGAAGCAAGCAGTGCTATGTGCTGTTTTGCGGCTGTTTCAGTTATCTCGTTTCCATTCTTTATGTTTACCGCAATATTGCACTGTACCCCAGAAACATACACCTGTTGGTTGGATCCTGTTGAGCTTTGAGGTGAAGGCTGTTCCTGAGCTTTGACATTTGGTTCAAAGTTCGCGAATGGTGAAGAATTGCCAGATTGCGGAGTGTTTGAAGAAACACTTGAGGTGTTATCAACAATGAACCCTGTCTGTATTTTTGGGCTTTAATTGGTTGAAACTGTAGGTTCCCTTTGTAATACAACGATACATCCTGCTGCACACTCGCTGAGTTCATTTTCTTAATTTTCAGCAATTCCAGCTCGTGGGCTTCAATCTTCTCAATGAATGAGCTGAGGTTGAGATTCACAAAATCAGAACTATTCTTCAGCATCATTAGATAAGTGCCCCACTCATCATACAGAAGTGCATCACACAGTTTATCAATCCATTCTTCATTCGTCTTTGTAATATCCAAACGCTTCATTTCAACCACAAGATGACAGTATCGTTCGATTAACTGCTTTGTTGTCTCGCCTTTAATCCCAGTAAAAATATCAAATTCCTTCTTGATTAAGGCTTTCTTGCTCTTAATCATTGAAACACTGCCTTTGAATTTCAGCTTCAAACTTGCCACATCGACTGAGAATTATCTTCATGTTGCAGTAAACCGAGAATATCTTCCTTGATGGCCTGTTGCAGAATGCTCACCATCTTCTTTTCAGCCTTGAAGTTAATCTGTTCAGACTCTGTCACACTCCCGATGCCCTTTTCCAATCCTATACCGTTAACTGGTGGTACATACTTCGCCTCTATTTTCATCCAACATTCGAAGTGATTGGCTTGCACCTAATTTTTGAAACGGCCTGACCATCCGGCGTATTCGTCCAAACTCATCAGCTTTGGAGGCTTTTGCATCGTCCCCAATTCATTCTCCATGTTAACATTCTGTACTATACTTGCCGGACTTTGTGTAACCGACATGCCGCTCCCCGCAAATAAGTTATAAAAATCTTGATGTTCCATTTTTAGTGACAAATTTCCAAAAATGTTTAACTTTTTGATTAACAGGTTGTTTTTATCGAAAAACTTTTAACACAGACTGAGTTTCCAACACTCGATCACGTACGAAATGGACTAAACGCTCAAAACATGATTTTTACACAAAAACAGGTCTTATAAGCGAAATTAGATTTTAAGTGTTGTTATGAGCGAAATCACCTAATGCTCACAAAAGCGAAATCAGACAGAGACCATATAAGCGAAACCACAAGAGCGAAACCCAAATATGACACTATGAGCGAAACCTCAAGAGCGAAACACAAATATGACACTATGAGCGAAACCTCAAAGAGCGAAACCTCAAGATTGAAACCAAATATGACACTATAAGCGAAACCTGAGCGAAACCCCTGATTTCGCTTATACCGTATGAGCGAAATCACTCAAGAACGTTTGAGCGAAACCTATTCACGAGCCATTTTAGGTCACTTTTAAGCCGTTTTTAGGTCTGAATTTCTCAAGGGTTTGTTATTAGACAATGTTACACTATGTGTTCAAATTTCAGTCCATTTTGTCCGTCGGAAAGTCCAGAAACTCAAAATGTGCTAGAAAAAGGCTTTGATTCGGGTTAACTAGCTCACAACTGGCTCTGATACCAATTGTAGGACCGTTGTTAACAGTCGTTTGAGTCAATCAGAGCTAGCAACTACCGAAAATGCAGCGGAAATACAAAATCGGCATGAATCAAAGAAGAAATGGTGTAGAAACAGAAGTAGAGTACTTTAAAACAGTTTTCTCATTGATCTTTCACAAAATACACGAGCAGCAGTTCAGCTACACTGGAGACATGAATGTACATAATGAGAAAACAACACTACTATATATAGGGGACAGGGTTTCGCTTATAGGACATGTCACTATGAGCGAAATCATCTTGATGGGATTTCGCTCATATGGCACTATGTCACTATAAGCGAAATCTCAACATTACAAACCCAAATTTACATATTAACCCCCTATACATTCATAATTAACACATCTAGACCCTATACATTGATCAATTAAGACTAAGACGCATGCTTTAGACATTCGTGCACCAACAGTTAGAAACTTCAGATGTTACACCAAAAGCAATAACAAAATCAAGTAAAGACAACATTAAACATGATAGTTTTTATGGAACCTATTCGAAACCACCTAAGCTTGATAGTATTGAGGATTATGTTTGGTGGAAAGAAAGGTTTATCAACTGGACTAAAGCATACGCACATGAAAGTTGGTTTTGCTTGGAGTTTGGCTATGATAAACCTATTGATGACAAAGGAGAAGAAATTTCGCTCAAAAGTTTTACTGAAGAAGACAAACGAAGATTCTCATATGAGCAGAAAATGGTCGCCTTGATTCAACAATCGATTCGAGATGATATTTTTTCGTTGTTAATTCATGATGGATCTTCAAAATCTGTGTAGGAAGCTTTGCGGGTGAAAGCTGAGGGGGGTAAACAAATTAAGAAAAACAAAATTGCATTATTAAAAAAGGAATTTGATTTGTTTGATAGTTTGAAAGGTGAATCTGTTAGGTAAATGATTGAACGCTTTTGTCACCTAAAAATTGAACTTGAAAGGTTTGAAATTGTGAAAACAAGAGAAGAAATAATTGACAAAATCATTGAAGCGTTACCACGAGCTGATCAGTGGCAAATGTTTGTATTCATATTGAAAAATGATGCTTTATATGATACAATTTCTCTTGATGTTTTGTTAGAGAAAATTGAAAGTCATGATCTGGAATTGCAAAAGCAAAACAAGATGAGCAGTTCGTCACATCATCAGAATGTTGGTCTTTATTACAAAGGTAACATACCTTCGTTGAAAGTAAGTGAATCACCAAAGACCGGATTCAGTGTTGAAAAAGTGAAAGAACCACAAACAACCTCATCAAGCTACAATTCTGGATATCATTCATCTTCAAAAGCAAGTCCTGAAGAAGCAGAGGAGATACTATGCAACATTGCTCTCAAGTTGAAAAATTCTCCGGCTATGAGCATCAATGCAGCTAAACAGCAAATGAGCTTTCTTGCTTCAGTTCTGGAATCGTATGAAGGTCTAGTTGCAGGCAAAATAGGAAACTCCGAATTGACCAAAGAAGACTACGACCAGATTGATCGAGAAGAAATGGAGCTCATAGACATTCACTGGTGTTTGGCAAGTTGCATTCGCAGAGCTCGGAGATACATGGAGATTACTGGGAAGCAATCATTAGGTGGTCCGTCAACAAAACTTGGATTTGATAAGTCCAAAGTGACCTGCTTCAAATGTAAGCAAAAAGGTCATTTCAAGAGAGAATGCAACAATTCTGCAGTTAGTCGTAATGAACAACCTTTTAATGATGATTATTACCGAAAGGCAATCTATCACAGAAGCAAAGAAGAACCAAAATTGATTGAAAACAATACAAAAGAAAAGTCAAGAGCTTGTGCAGTTTTTCATGATGATGAAGAATATGACTGGAGTGAAATTCTTCCAGAAGAAGATCGTATTGATTATCGATTCAAAATTAGAACAAAGGAAGACGAAGAAACTCTTCACAAAAAACATGATCACTATGCTTTTTTTGCTGAAATAAAGGAGAAAACTCGAGAAGAGATTTTGAGAGAGAAAACTGAGAGACGAATTTTCATTGCTGGTTGCAAAATGGAAAAGATGCAGGAAGAATATGAAAATGTTGTTCGAAACAAAAGATGGGATAAGAAACAAGAATGTTATGTCAAAAAAGAAGGAGAATCAGTTGTTCCCAGAAGTGACATAGTTCACGATGATGTTCTTCTAGTAATTCCTCGATCTGGTGAATATTATTCCAATGCTGCAAAAGATAAAACATATGCAAAAAGGCTGGATAAAATCATCAGAGATGCTATGACTTCAAGTTTGAGAAAGAGGATTGAAGAAAGAATGAAGAAGAATATTGAGAATCTGGTTGATAATTTAAAGAACGTTGCTGAGGAGGTCAAGGTTGAAGAAGTTAAAATTGAAGCTACTAAAGAAGAAGATGAGAAGGTAGCTTAGAAAGAAAAGCTGAAAGAGAAGGTAGTTGAAAAAGAAAAGGCTGTTACTGAAGAACAGCAAGTTAAAAAAGCTGAAGTGAAGGTTGATCGTTTTGCTGATGTTGCTGATGATGTTGATATTGATGTTGATGTTGTTGATGAGAAGCAGCAGAAAGAAGTTGATCAGACAGAAACTAAAGCAAACACCGAGGTGTCAATCACTAAGGTAAATTCTGATTCTGACCTCTTAACTGAAACTGTTGAACAGTGCAAGAAGTGCATGAAACCATGCAGTGCTTGTACTGAAAAAGATGAAAAGTTCAGAACAAAAGATCTTGAATTCACAAAAATCGAAGAAGTTTTAAAAAACAAATGCAAAGAAATGTTAGAAAACGAAAAAGATTTAAAAGATAATAATGAAACGATTTCAGAAAATGCAAAAAGTTAGAAAAAGAAAATGAAGTTTTGAAAGAAAATGTTTCGAAAATGACAGAAGAATGTTCACAAAAAGAAAAAGTTTGTCAGGAGATGAAAAAAGAGTATGATTCAATGAAATTGGCTTATCATATTACAAAAAAATCATATGAAAAAGTAAAAAGTGAAATGAAACTTGTTCAATCGAGATTGAAATATTGTTCTGAAACAACTGATACGTTTAAGAGACTATATGAAATAAAGCAACAAGTTGTTAATTCTTATATTGAGGATGTTGCTAAACTTAAGCGTCATATTGCTGATTTAGAACAGGATAATAACAAGTTAAAAAGTTATCACGCATCGTCATATGTGCTTGAAAGAATTTTCACCATAAATCCGGATGGAAAAGATTCTGAGCAAAACAAGAAAGGTATTGGCTCAGAGTTTCATCAAGTTCCACCATCGGAAAAGTTGGTGTTTTATGATGATGAAAAGGTCGAAAAAGCTTTCAACATGGTAGATCAATTGCCAGATAACATTGACGTAACCTGTTCCAAATCTGATGATTCTAGTTATTCAGAGGTGGTAGGTAAGGTCGTTGAAAGTGTGTTGAAAGAAGAGTCGGTTGAAACAGGTAATTCCGAATCACAGGATGAATATGAAGGTAATTTTCATGATGGATATCTGAAAAACACAAAATCCGAGAAAAATTTGAATGATTATTCTAAAGGATTGGTTTATACCATGATTGGATCGGATAAATTATTCTTAGATGTTGTATTCCCGATTCAAAATGTGATTTCAGAAAAGGTTGATAAAGTTTTCAAGATGGTTGAGATTGAAAAGTCTGAGATTTCAAAGTTTGTTGGTAAAGGTCACAAAACTTTTTATAACAAACCTGGTTTCAAGAAGAAAAACATGAAGGTTGGGTTGGGTTATAAAAAGAAACAAAATTAGAAGAAAAATGATGTGCCAAATTATCAGGCAAAATGAGTTTTGTTCAAGGAAAAAGTTTAGCAGAAGAGAAAGAACTCAAATTTGGACGACAGTCTAATGATAAGTTTCATGCTAAGAAAAAGCAACTACACAGGTCAAAGATGTGTCCAAGAGAACATGTTTCAAATGTGATCTAATTGGACATCTTGCTCGCAAGTGTCCAAATCTGAAACCTGTTGATGTTGACAAAAAGAAATTTGAAAATGTTGAAAAATAGAAATCTGAGGATGTGAAACAAAGGTCAACCAAATTTGATTTCAAACAAACTTGGAGGTACGATACAAACAAGTTTGCTTCAAATCAAAATTGGAAATCAATCCCAAAAAGGTTCGATTCAAGACAGACCTGGAATTCTCACACACCCAGATTGAGAACAACACAAAGTTGGAAAACATCTGTTGATGCAACAAAACCACAACAGTTTTGGAAACCAAATGTTGTTCAAAATGAAAATGTTCAAAAAGAATCACATTTTTACGAACGAGGAACACCAAAAGGTCAAACATGGTCTGTTAAGAAATCAATGACTTTGGTAAAAGATGAAAAAGTTGAAGTCAAAATTGATAAGGTTTTTGTGAAAGATGAGAAAGATTTTCCGACATTGAATGAAGTTTATTGTGTTGAAATGCCTAAGGTCAAACAGACTTGGGCAAAATTGTTCAAGTAATTGAGTAAGTTGAATGTGCAGGTGCTCAAGAAAATTGAAGACTGTGAGAATGGAAAACAGAGCAGCCTGGCACAACGAGAGGAGGAAGAGGCTGTTGGATCCTGTGTTGGGTGAAACAGGGAGTTTAGTTTGTTTGTTTTCTGTATATAAATAAACAATATTTCAAAAACCCTAAAAACTGAAAAATTTAAAACCAAAAATATGTTTTTATTTTGTCAAAAATTTGAAAAATCAAAAATATGTTTGTTTTTAAATTTTGTCAATTATTCAAAAAATCAAAAATATGTTACTTGATTATGTTGAAACCCTCACGGTGGAACAAACATGATTAATTTCAAAAGATTAAAAAACGGTTTTCAAACTATAAAAAATCAATGTGTTGTAAATCATGGGGGTACGTTATACTTTTTGCAAAGCAGAGCACAAAAAGCAGAAAATGGATGGCGAGATGAAGCTATCAAGATCAGGTTGTCAAATTTTCTTTAAATGATTTTGCATTTTAGGGGGAGTAAGAGATAATATTGTCAGAAAATACAAAAACATTTGAAAATTTGAAAAAGCCAAACACATGATAAACTTTCAAAAAAGAGTGTTTGTGTAAAAAGAGGATATGATAGTACATCAGTAGACAATCGCAGTACGCTAAAGAAATGGAATGTCTTAATGTGATAAACGATCTCACTGATGATATGCCAGTAGATTTTTACACGTTTAGTAGATTGTTTTCGAGATATAAACCTAAATATCAAATACTTGCTTATCTTGTGGGGAACATCTCTCGGATATATGGGTAACCCCCGAAATCTTGTTTGAAAGGTCCCTCTTTCTGAGATACCAGATTATGATTTCTGGACAATTTCAAAAGAGTGTTACTTATGAATGTTTGAGAAATTGCAGATAACAGATTACGATCCTGACAGCAGAGTCTAAGGGGGAGTCTGAAGACGAGCTCAAAGCAAGGGGGAGCTTGTAACCAGAAAGCAAGGTGATGATCCCAAAGCACGAAAGCTTACTGAAAGGGGGAGCCTGAAAGGAATGTTTCTAAAAGATGTTGATGAAAAAGCCAGAGTCAGATCCTGGTATAACATTCAAGATGGAAGATGATTAAGATAGTTGGATGCTTACAGTGTTAGACAATTTGGAAAGAGCAAAAAGACTAATCAAGACTGAAGATGTGTCATGCTGAAGATTAGACACTGAAGACTTCGTCAACATCCAAGGGGGACTCTGTTAGTGCACTATGTTTGTTGACTTCGTCTTGTATCATGTCATGTAATAGGATTAATAGATCAGGGCTCGTAGTACGAGAAAACAGGTTTTATGTGTTTCATTGATTCCGCCTTTGATTCAGATCCAAAACTCTTATGAACGACTCATTCGGGTCATAAAACGATCCTACAAAATTGTCAAGTTTAATTTGTCAGCAGTTTCTTCAGGAATTTGTATTCAAGTTTTTGCCACATGTCAATTATTAGTTTTGATACCTTTAAACATTCCTGACAGTGGTTTAGTACCCCAGATGATGAAAATCCTTTTTACAATGGTTACTCATTTTGTGTCATAATATTTTTAATTAGGACATGCGTAATGCTTGGAGATACTTGGACATTTTTGGAGATACTTGGACATTTTTGCACATGCTTACGTCAAATCTCACATTACATATGATTTAGTCTATTTTACATCTGATTTTCTTAATGTGCTCTTAACAAAGTTGATTTTGACCCTTTTCAACAGGATTCTCAACCTGTTTTTCAACACATAAGATCTAATAACTAAAGTTTTGATTTCCCTCTTTTTATGTTAACAAAAACACTAATGCTTTTACGAAACCAGGTTTTTGTTGACCAGAGGTTCATACCTTAGTATCAGACATGATGGAAACAACACAAACTTCATATCAACACTTGAAATCATATTTGTAAACACTTGTTATAAGAAGTTTGTGTGTCTTATGACATCTTGGTTGTTTTAGAGAGTTTTTGAGTAGCAACTTTGAACATCCTTACTCGTTACTCTGTTTTTCAACAAAATACATTCAACCTTAGTATCAATGAATTTTGAGTTGAACTGTTATGTCAAATTGATTATTAGATCGAATTTGACTGTCCGAGCTCTGATACCAATTGTTAGGATCGGAGGCTGTCATGAAAGTGTTTGTTTGTATAAATTGAACATTTAAATGCAACGGAAATGAAAACAAACTTTGTAAACACAATCAAGGAGAAAATAGTTTTGCTGAACACATGCTTCATACTGAGTCGAATGATTACAATATAAGTCAAAAGATTACAAAGTATGCTTACAAGCTAAACTCCCCCTCAGCTTGATACTCCATGGTTGATTGCACAAGATGAAAGGATTAGACATGAGGAGAAGAATCCACTCAGTCAATCAAATGTAACAGTACAGGGTACAATTACATTTATAGGCAAACCAAACCACTGAAGCATCTCAGCTGACGTCACCATGAAAGTGACATCTAAGAACCTAACAAACTCTATCCACTGATCTATAACTACTGACCATACAGACACTGATTACATTCTAATCACTGATGTATAAACACTGATTCTTCATTCCACTGATGTACTCAACCACTGATGTTTGAGCATCAGTGCTTTCTTCAAAGGGTGATCAGACCTTGAATAGGCAGTGCTTTAACTCTTCAGCAGTGCTTGGATTCCGTCAGTAGATTGAGCTTCAGCCTTTAAAGTCTTTGAAGTCTGTTAGTTGTCAAATAACCACTGTCAAGGGGAAAGCTTAATGAAAACAGCTGATTATGATGAATCCACTGTTGTGAACCAGTTTTGGCTTTCATTATATGTTCCTCTGGTAAGGTTCAATCCCAACAGACAGAAAAGGGAACGCGTACGTAATTGATATGAACAAATCACCTGCTGAAAGCGTCGCGTGTTTGTTTTCAAAAATCTCTAAACACAATGCCATGTTGTGGCATCGTCGTTTAGGACAATCAAATGTTAAAAACCTGAACCGTCTTGCAAAATTGGGGTTGGTAAGGGATCTACCCGTAAAAGATTTCCTTACCTTCGAAAAATGCATTTCATGTGCTAAGGGTAAACAACATCGAAAACCTCAGTTTCCTAAGTCTGTGAACACAATTAACTGTGTAATCCAGCTCCTTCACATGGATCTCTTTGGTCCTATGAACGTGCTTAGCATCTCAGGAAAGTCTTACTGTATATTAATTAGAGATGATTACTCACGTTTTACTTGGGTTTTCTTCTTAGCTAACAAGAGTGAGACTGCAAAACTTGTTAAATGCTTTATCATTTTCATGGAGAATCAGACTAACAAGAAAGTGAAGGGAATTCAAAGTGACAATGGCAACGATTTCAAGAATGTTGATTTGAACTTCTTTTGTGCTCAAAGGGGAATAGCAAGACAGTACAGTGCTGCTAGGACTCCACAACAGAATGGGGTAGGTGAAAGAAGGAATAGAACCCTGATTGAAGCGGCTCGTACTATGCTGTGTGATTCTAAACTCCCAGTCTTCTTTTGGGATGAGGCAATTAATACAGCGTGCTATGTCCAAAACAAAGTGGTGATGAACAACGCACACATGAAGACGCCTCTTGAACTGTTGTTTGGTGAAAAACCGTCTGTTGGGCACTTTAGAGCTTTTGGTTGCCCATGTACCCTGTTTCACTTAGATGCAGTTCCGAAGTTTGATGCTAGGGGAGATGAAAGTTATTTCATCGGTTATGCTGGGAAAGCTACACACGAGAACAAAACAACATATTGAGTGTATAACAAAAAGACAAGACAGATAGTCGAGTCGTTCAATGTACAGTGGCTTGAGGAAAATCCGACAGATGCTGGAATCGGGTCATTCACTCTCTATAATTACGCTCATTTGTTTAAATCATTTGATATTGTTGATGATACTTCTCCTATTATTTCTGCAGATAAAGCAGGTCCTCTGAATGTTGCTCCACGCCCCTCAATTGTTACACACAATGCTGAAGAAGAGGGGGATGTTGAAGGTGAGGGGGATTCTGCAGCTGTAGGGGATCGCACACCTACAACCTCATCTTCAACATCTACACCTGAAATACAAGTGATTCTGGATTATAGACATTCTCAACATAGAAGGGGAGACCTCAGATTTGCCTGATGATGAAGGCTTATTAAACAATCAAAATGATTTGTTCTCCAATGATCCTATTCCAAACGAGTATGTTGTGAACGATTCAGTGGAAGAACCTGTAATTGAACAGTTAGAATCGGCAGCAACAGAGAACCTAGCAAATCTGCCACCAATATGAACTGTTCCAGAAACTACTATTCCTGCGAATGTCTAAAGGGGTCATCCTATTAAGAATGTGATTGGACCTGTAGGAGCTAGAGTTTTGACTAGAAGTCATACGGGAGTCATCAACACATGTTTGTACTCGTGCTTCATATCTCAAATTGAGCCTAAGACAATCTTTATGGCTCTTCAAGAACCTAGCTGGGTAGACGCCATGCAGGATGACTTGAACCAGTTCGAAAAACTACTAGCATGAAGGTTGGTTCGATTTCCTACAGGAAAGAAATCACTCAGAACTTGAAGGGGTATGGTCCCAAAAACCCTGCGCAAGCGCAGAGGACCATACCATAATTACATTCCAAATTCATCTTGAACAGAACTTGTGCGACCGCGCAACCTGTCTTAGTAAGATTTGGAAAGATCAGTCCTCCTTGACCATGCACCGGAGAATGGAAAGACAAATGTTAAATTAATACCCTTGCGAGGGCCCGCACAAAGGTACAGTTAAACTTGAAGATTTAACAAAAGACAAGTCTTTTCTGTTATAACAGAATGGACACGTGGCAAGGGATTAACGATTTACAGCTGTAGATCTTCTAGAAGGCATTAAATGACCATCATGCACAACCTCATTCGGTTATAACCGAATGTGACGTGGCAAAATCTGGGGCTTTATTAAAGTCACGATGATGGCAACAATTCACATGCAAATCTAGAGCAAACCACTTTCCACATGGCATCTCCCCAACCGCTGATCAAGATCACGATCCGTGTGCGTGGATGGGGAGATAACTATTAACGGAAAAGGAGATTCCGTTATTTCTTCCGTGATATTTTTGGCACCAAATTTCGGTTATAAATATGGGAATTCAAGTACAATCTCTTCATTCACTTTCACTTACTTTCACTCTTACTACTTCATCTTCTTCTTGAGATCACTGTACTTATTCTAACGCCAGAGGGTGGTCACAGAGAGAACCCCTATTCTCCCCATGGCAAGTCTAACGGCTTTCGGTTTTGCAGTGATTTCCAGCGAGGTAGTTCCCATCAGTCATCGGCGAGAGGATTAACCTTTTTTATGCAGAAACCGTTCCCCCAGATCTGATTGATTCCGTTCATTTAGATCTGGTGTTTCTTCATTAGCCCCCACAAAAATTGCTTCTTTCTTTTGTCATCTTCTCGTTCGATTTCTTTCTCTCTTCTGTCATCCACTCGAGCGTGCAAAATTACCATCCAACGTGGGGAAGTTTAATGGATCATCAGATCCTGATGATCATTTGCGCATATTCACCAGCGCGGGGTTAGTTGGTGGATGGACGTTACCCATGTGGTGCTACCTATTTGTTCAAACTCTTACAGGAGCAGCATGCCTTTGGTTTGACAACTTGCCAACAGGTAAACTGACTTCCTGGATTGATCTTAAGGAGAAATTCTTAGTTCATTTTAGTCAACAGCGACGTTCCATCTGAGATTCCGCAGATGTCATGAACATCTGGCAGAGAGATAATGAAAGTCTGGAGGATTTCATTATGCGGTATAACAAGGAAGTACTTTAGATCGACAATGTACATGAACACTTGATTCGCGCATAATTCAAGTATGCGGTACGTTGTGATGACATGATCAAGGTGTTATCAGGAACTGAGGGGTTACCGAAGAGTTGGGAGAAACTTATGGCACCAGCTAACGTTTACGCTCAAACTGAGTGCAACTTAAGCTCAAATCGACCTCCATTGCCTCAGAATCGTCCGCAAGATATGAGCAGGAACAATGGTAGAAAATTCAAAAAGAGTTGGAAGGATTCAGGTCCTAGCACGTACTCTTCAAAAGATGCTCACGCAACGACTAACAAAATTGTTGCCCAAAAAGCAATTAAACTAGAGAATCGAGAGAGTCAGTGGACTCCTCTGACCAAAACTCCTGCGGAGGTTCTCAGTACGGAGAATTATCTGTTTAAACAACCGCAACAGATGAAAAACAAGAAGGGTCAGGATCCAAATCTGTACTGTGATTATCACAAGGATACGAGTCACACAACTGACAACTGTATCAGCTTGCGCACGAAGATCGAAAAGGCTCTCAAAAGCGGGAAACTCACTCATTTGGTACAAAACATGCGCAAGGAGGTTCGTCAAATTACCCATGGAGATGAAGGACCAAGTAACAAGAAAGCAATGCAAACATGCATGGTTCAAGGTGGTCCGGTGCGCAAGCGCAACCATAAACAAAGTCACAATGAATGATGGCGAGAGCAGTAGGTGATCTTTCCTATCGTACCAGAAGGTCCTTAAGAAGAATGATCGGTCATTATCACTGGTATTTTTGGTCATTATCGTACTGATTATATATTTATCGACCCGGGTAGTTCTATGGATATTATCTATGAGCAGTGTTTCAAGCAGTTAGACCCGGAGGACAAGGCGCGCTTGAAACCAGTTGATTTCCCACTAACTGGTTTCTGCAATGGAGCTGTCTTTCCGCTGGATCAGGTCTCTTTTCCTGTTACACTTTCTGATGGTAAACACTCGCGCACTGTGTCGGTCAATTTTATGGTTATGCCAGCTACGTCCCGCCATGAAGTTTTGTTAGGAAGGCGTTTACAAAGAGAGTTTAGCATGATTACTTCATACCGCATGCTGCTTTCGGTTTTCCAACAAAAATGGGCGTAGCAATTCTATATTTAAGTAAGGAGGTCATGTCGGTGGATGATGAACCTCAAGTTAAAGTCGCAAAGCCATCTCCTCCCAATGAACCGGAGAAATGGGTTCTTAATAATGAATACCCGGAGCAAACCGTCCTACTAGGATCGGTAGTATCTCCAGCAATTCGCGCAAGACTCAAACAACTTTTATTTGAGAATATAGATATTTTTGCTTGGTCCCTAGCGGATATGACCGGTGTACCAAGAGAGGTGGTGGAACACTGTTTAAATGTTCGTCCTTTAGTGGAACCTGTGGTACAAGGAAAACGCAGTCTAGGTCGAGAGAAGACTCGAGCAATGAATGAACTGTGAGTTCAGGATCGGATCGTAAACGATCACTAGATCTGCGGTGGATTCGATTTAACGTGCAGAATCCGTTAAATCGAACCGTGATCGTGCGCAAAGACATAATTAAACAACATTTATTACATAACGACGACAACCGGACAGAGTTTCGACTCGATCTACACAACACACTCATAATCTGATCAACGTGACGTAATCGGAATGTTCTTGACGAAGATCTGATGAACTTGTTGAAGAAATGTTCAAGCGAAAGAAGTTCTCTCCTCGTTGTCTTCTCCACTGATTTCGTTTGAAATGAAATAATATGATATTTATACTTGACTGATTTCGCTTGAAGGACACTCTCCAAGTTCAAGCGAAATCAATCCCATGCATTTCAAGTGAAATCCAAATCCATGCATTTTAAGCGAAATCCAAATCCATGTGTGCATGCATTACGTACGAAATCATCCTTGCATATGATATTGCATTTCTTGTTTGATGATGTCATATGAATGATGTCATCATTAAGAATGATGACATCATTCTTGTTCAGATTCGCTCCCTTCGTATCGTGTCATACCGTATACTGACCTGACATTGCCTAATGACACCTAGTGAAACCTAGCGAAACCTCTGTCCGGTATTTTACAAACTCAAGACACTAGACTTTACATGTACAGTTAGATTTCTATCTATGGCCACACACTTAGTGCACCAACAATCTCCCCCTTGGACATAGCTAGAAATCTGTGATGTTTAGTCTTGAACTGCCTTGGATAACATCTTCAAGTGAAACCGCAGTCTCCCCCTTGAATGATGCCCCGAAATTCTAAGATTTGACGTTTAATCTTGCTCCCCCTTTAATTTAGCTTCCTGCACATTCTCTACCAAGAAATTAAACTCGAAATCTTTACGTTTTGGGTAGAAATTAATTGAAACATTCTCAAACTTTATCTTCACTTTTCATTACAAACACACTCTCCCAACCCTGTTGTTCATCATGTTTAGCACTTGGAATTTTGAATATCAACTCTTCAACATCAGTTGTCGAAAATAAGATAAATGAAAATCATTTTGATTTTTTTTTTTCAAAAATTTATGCTAAAACACACTAAAATCTTTTTGGATTTTGGGAAATAAACTATATACAGACATATTTTTGAGAGTTTGTGTAAGAGGATCATATCAGTTTATAAGACAAATCACTAGCACCGTTAAGCTTTAAACATTTTAAGTTCTAAACGATTCACATTGATTGACGATATAGTTGCCCTCTTAAGCTCAATCTAAAAACATTCAAAATGCTTATCGATACGTTAAGGTATATTAATTTTGCACAAAATTCTTATGGACCCCACGATCTCAGCATATCCCCTCATCATGCAATACACTAACTCAAGTAATCCCTTTAAACTTTCATCAACTTTGAAATGTGCGAAGACAACGCAGAATGTTTAAACATTAACAATCAGGTCGATCTTTCGATACGCAGAGAAAGTCCAATGTTTAAACAAAATAAGAAATAAAAACAAGTTGAAATTGTTTAGGCTTTAATCACCAGTTCGATACTCCCGTATACGCAGAGGTGATCCAAAGCTTAAACGAAACACCAAAGAAAATAAAGCAGAACGTTTAGGCAATAACATCCAGTTCGATACTCATGTATACACAGAGGATGTCCAATGCTTAAACAAAATAAAGAAATCAAACAAGTTTAAGTCTTTGCAAAATGAAATGCACAATCATAGTGACTTTTTCAGCAAGTTGTGAAAGTTCACAAACTGACCGGTTTTTATGCTCTTTGCATTCAGCGATTACTGAGTAGGCACACAATCAAGAAGGACAAAACTAAGTACTATGCTTTCAATCATGTTTCCCACTAGAACTAGGCTTTTTCATTTAAGTTTGTATCGTTATCGCAAATCTACTAGTCTAGCTGAGACTCGTCACATCTTTAGTAAGACCGTTTATCACATTTTACTTTCCAATTCTTTAGCGTGCTGTGATAGTCCACCGATGTACTATCATTTCCTCTTTTTCACAACAAAACTCATTTTTGATTTTTTCAATGTTTTTGGCATTTTCAAATTTTCTAATTTTTTTTAAAATTTTTCTCCCCCTAAAATCAAAATATGTTTCAATTTTGATTTTCTGGGAAAATTTGAAAACAATAAACTGTACAAAGTAAACTGACAACTTGACGAGAATTGCTTCAACTCTCCATCCACTTGACGTAAACAATCAGAACTCCCCCTGACAACAAACTATTTTCCATTATGATTTCAAAACACCTAAGTTTGTTTTAATCAAAATGGTTTTTCCGGAAAATTAGTTTATCTGGCATTTCACAAACATAGGGTTTCATCACATTGTTTTTCAACCACTTGTAAGTTCATCACAAAAACAATTTCCAATAATCATACCACTTGTAAGATAGTTAAATCAAGTACAACTTAATTTCCTTGATTAACCACTTGTAAGTCGAAATATCATAGTTACCAACCTGTGAATTTCTCAAGAAAGATGCCGATTCCTACTCCCCAGTTACCAACCTGCGAGTTCCGGCAAGTCAGGTTTTTCATTTAAACAGTTTCACCCAAGCCTGACGGTCCTTGGGTGCTTTTGAAATTCCTTTTGACAATGATGGAAAATTTTCATCATTCATTGTCAAACCGGAATCACCACTTTTTACCTCAACCAATGGCTCCTCTGGTTTTGACAAACCAGATTCATACCTGAACATGGCTCTTTTGACTTTGATGAGTCAAGATCATTGCCAACAACCGGCTCTTTTGTTTCAGAAGAAACAAATTCATCACCAGGAACTTTTCCTTTCTTCACACTCCATTATGTCCTCAGATTTGCATCTGATGAATTCGTTTTGCTTGATTTGTCATTCTTTGGAGAGCAAGATGATTTATCAGAACTCTTCTCTGATTTTCTTGTTGTATCCGAGGACAAAATCCTTTCGAGATACTCTTGTGCTTTCTTCCTTTTCTTTCTTAGTCTGTCTTTTTGCCCTTGTGAAAGCTTCACTTTCTGTTCTTTCACTTTCTGTTCTGAAACTTTCAGTTCCTTCGGCTTTTCTTTGACTTTGACTGATTCCATCACCCTTTTCTGAGATGCAGCCCTTGATCTTTCATTTGATCTCATTGGGCAATCTCTGGCAATATGTCCTTTGATTTGGCAGTTATAGCATCTCCTCATCGCAAGCCACTGATTCTGGCAGTTAACAGCAATGTGTCCTTAAACACCACAAGTGTAACACTCTGTTATCATATCCGATCCTGAACTCACATGAACAAGTAGTAGAACTGCTTCAAGCAGGAATATTACGAGAGGTTCGATATCAAACATGGGTGGCTAGCCCGGTGATGGTTCAAAAGCACAATGGTTGATGGCGTTTGTGTGATGATTTTAAGGACCTCAACAAAGCTTGTCCGAAAGACTGTTATTCTCTCCCAGAAATTGACAAAAAGGTCGACTTTCTAGCCTCGTTTCGCTGGAGATGTTTTCTCGACTGCTACAAAGGCTATCGTCAAGTGCAAATGAAAGAAGAATGTAACACCCCAATCGCGTAATATAACAACACGCGGCAGAAATATCAGGGAGTCACGTTACAAATTGCTCACAACTACTGGTACTAAATTGTTTCAATATCATTAACACCGTTTTACAAACAAATAATACATGTAATTGTTCTTTTTAGAAGTCTAAGGCCCGTATGCAGTCCTATGCATTGCATGCTTGAACAGTCGAAAACCTGAAACATATGCGAAAACAGTCAGCATAAAAATGTCGGCGAATACATAGGTTTTATTAGCCAAATAAATGGCAAAACATTTTGGTATTAATCTTAATTGTGAAAATTCGTGACAAAACATTTTATGCCTTATATTGAAATCTTGATTAAACCATTGTAAAAACTTGACAATGTGTTATTAGGAATCCATTCAAGGATTAATAATAATTGTTTTGAAATAAATCAAAACTTATATAAGTGTTATATAAATCAAATCAATGAGTTATGATAATACTTCAGATATCTTTCTAGGAATCTAACATATAAAAATATGGGAGATTCTACAAAGATTATGAAAATCAAACATTGAAACAATTGTACATAAAATCCTAAAGTGATCCAGATAACGCTACAAGAATAACAAAATAAGAACACTTATATATAGGAAGTACCAGTGGCGTATCCACCATGTTCTTATTTTATTATACCCGTTTCGTTATCTAAATCACAACTACCATATAACACATAAATCGTCAACTTGTACCAACTCGTAAACACGCATTAAAGAATCAATGAATCCAATCAAGGACTCTAATATCAGTAGTTTAAACATCCTACAAGAATCAACCTATGAAGATAGAGAGATGCTATAAGGATTCAGGTTCTGTCACATTGTCTAATCTAACATGCATTAAAGTACACAATGAATCCAAACATGGACTCCAATATTAGTACTCTAAACATCCCATATAAGTCTAACTATCAAGATAGATAGATACTACAGGGATCCTAGGTTCTTGTCATATTGAATCATTGAATCATAACAATCCTAAATCCTAATGGTGATTCGGGATAACGCCACGAAAGGTAATACAACTACCACATAACACATAAATTGTCAACTTGTACCAACTTGTAAAGATGCATTAAAGCACACAATGAATCCAATAAAGGATTCTAATATCAGTACTTTAAAAATCTCATATACGTCTAACTATAAATATAGATAGATACTAAAGGGATTCTGGGTTCTCATAACACTGTCTGACTTAACACGCATTAAAGCACACAATAAATCCAATAAAGGATTATAATATCAGTACTTTAAACATCCTATAAGAATCAACCTATGAAGATAGATAGATGCTATAAGGATTCGGGTTCTGTCACATTGAATGATTGAATCAAAACAATCCTAAATCCTAATGGTGATTTGGGATAATGCCACGAAAGGTATTACAATAAGCACACTTATATATAGGAAGTACTAGTGGCGTATCCACCATGTGCTTATTGTATTATCTAGTTTCGTTATCTAAATCACCAACAATCTACACAAAAACCAACCAACTGTCAAGTTTGTAAAGCACTTCTTTAAAACCTTACTATGAAGATAGGAAGATCTAAGACTGTACTTCAAATATCCTATATGAATCTAACTATGAAGACAGGTAGATCACTTAAGGATAAAACATTGAGTTTGCATAATCGGAAATAAACACATAAAAGCACTTAGTGAACACACATATGACATACATTTTGAAAACAGATCGATTACACATATGAATCACCCCAAAACATTTGAAAACAGTAAAAGAGGGGAACTATATACTCGCCTAGGGTTGCGTATAGTCCCGGTTCAAGGGTATAACAAAGCTCAAAAGACCAAGAGTTCAAGTTTTCAAGCGATTCCTAGGGTAATAAATACTATGTTAGGGAATCGACACCTAAATCGGAAAATCGGGTAGAATGTGGTCTTCTAAACCAAATGAGTATGGGAACTCATGTGATATGGTTTAACAAGGCCTACATTCTAAAAACAAAACCTATCCTAAGTGCTTACGACCCATTATGACCCATTAAGGTAGCTTACGCCACTTTAACGCGTCGTTCGCGCAAAAGCGCGTTCGAGACACCTAACTAGTCCTATGACAAGTATTATATGCCTTAACATATCTAATTATGTTGTATAATCATTTTAGATGTCAAAACATGTGTCACATATGCTTAAAATGAAATTATGTGCAAAAGGGTATTTTGGTCATTTTCCTAAGGCACATAAACTACCTATCATATAACTAACTAAACGAAGTGACCATAAGGTATTACCTCGGAAGGTTATTCCCTATACAACTATTGTCACATTATATGTTTGGTCGGATCCTAATGATCGACCAAACGGGTCGTGTTCGAAAGTCTAAGCGGTTGTTTAGACCGCTTGACTTACGACTCTATATAAGCACTAAACCTAAAGTGACGAGCTAAACATGTTAAAACATGTTTAACGAGGTTAGAAAACAGGTTTGGTATCAAAACAAAAGGTTTGGATACCCAAGAGTAGTTTGGTTACAAAATATGCAAGAATACACATTTTGGCCGAAACTATGACTCGTCACTATGCCTAGATAACGTGGTAATCAGTAGGGATAGTCACAAGAGACTATAACCATCGTGATTACGCTCACGTTACGAAGTTTAAACGAACTTCGTGTTGACCATAAACTGGTCAAAGTAGAAAGTCAAACAAAGTTTGACTTTGTAGGATCGACTACTGACCCGAACGAGTCGTTCAGAGGTTGTATCTTGCGTTTCAGATGCGGAATAATAAGAAATGCCAGTAGACATAGCCTGTTCTTCCTCCTAACTGCTTGTTTTATTGATTTGAAACGTTTTACAGTTCAATCTTCACACCGGCAGAGCTTCAGCGTGGAATTCGACAACAACTACTCAGGACCGCCCTAAAGACCCCTATATATAGACTGTTGGGTCCGCTCATGTGACACATGTCCATAAGAGCGGACCAAGCATGTCCACATGAGCGGTCCATACTTGACAAATAAGCGATCCAGGAACAACTGACTCTATGAGCGAACCTGATTCCTAAAACCTATACAGACTCCAGTTTTCTTGTAAAACGTGCCCTATGTTATACAATACAATGTAAGACCTGATCCTAGACACCTAGACGCAATCAACAGATGTAGTGCACTAACAGACTCCCCCTCAGATGTTGATGGAGTCGCCAATACACCATGACTTCAAAACTATATCTTCACATCTTCAGTCTAGATCAGTCTCTGGGCTTTCACCTTTTTTTAATCTTCAGACTCCCCTTCTCGATTTACTGGCATTCTTTTGTTCTTCAGTAACATCTTCAGGATCGTTGTCTGATCTTCACAGGCTTTTAGAATCGAATAACCTTGCTTTAAAACGCTCTAATTCTCTTGATCAGATCTCTTGATTCCTTAAGTTCATCAGCATCAACGATAAATGTGAACTTCAATGATTAGAATCTGATTCTACTCATATTCTCAGAATTAATTTCCAGGATTGAAATTTGGCTCTTTTCCATCAGAGATCTTCAGGAATTGAAACCTGGCTACCTGCACAATCTCAACCCCAAAATAAACTTTTCTTTCTCAAACATTTCAAACAACTATTTACCAACACATGATTACACTCATATGACTATGATGAACCACTTGAAGAAGATTAGATTAACAAAAACAGTTAGTTTTACACAAACACTCCCCCTCAAATGCTGCTCATCATGTTTAGCACACGGAATTTTGAAAAACAGTTTTCCAACATCAGTTGTCGAAAATCTTTTTGACTTTTTCAAAATTTATGCTAAAACACACTAAAATCTTTTTGGATTTTCAATATGATGAAATAAAAAGCAAAAAAAATGAAATATTTACAAACAATATTTTTGTGAATCCGTGCAAGAGGATCATATCAGTTTATGAGACCTATCACCAACACCTTTAAGCTAGATTACATTTTAAGCTTTAAACAATTTACCTAGATTGTCAGTATGTTTGTCCACTTAAATTCTCACACAGATTTCAATCGATTCGAGATACGATATTAATGTTTTAGAGACTTAAACTTAATTGTGTATCACTCCACTTGAATATCTCCCGTATCCAGATCCCAAATATTCAGTCTTACAGGTGAGTATACCACATATGATATCTGCAAAGGGATTAGGTGCGAAACCGTGAGAGCTCAGGTCAGAACTTTCGTTCAGCAGAGAGATGACAGCTCGACTTTTGGTGGGTCCCCTTTAGAGGATCTTTTTTTACAACAGCAATGACTATCAATTTTATTGTTTAATCAGATTGCTGAGGGCGGCGCTTTTTCAAGCATTTGCAGAAAGTATTATCCGGGGACTAGGTCAGTACTTCCATACAGCAGAAGTCCCGGGATAATACCCAAGATATCACTGAGTATAAAGACCTAGTATCTCATAATATGGGACCTTTCAAACAAGATTTCGGGGGTTACCCATATATCCCAGAATAGTTACCCACGAATCAAGCAAGTTTGATTTAGGTTTATATCTCGTTTCAATTTACTAAATGTGTGAAAATCTACTGACATATCCGTAGTAAGATTATTTATCACTTTTTAACTTTACATTTCTTTAGCGTGCCGTGATAGTCCACTGATGTACTATCATTTCCTCTTTTTCGCAACAAGACTCATTTTTGAATTTTATCATGTTTTTGTCTTTTTCAAATTTTCAAATGTTTTTGGATTTTCAGAAATTTCCCTACTCCCCCTAAAATGCAAACACATTTCAAAGAAAATTTGAAAACTTCTAGACTCTTGACCCACTAGAAACATGAAAAGTAAAACAAACTGTACAGAAACTTGACAACTGACATCGAATCACATCAAATCGCCATTCACTAGGCATAAACAATCTGAACTCCCCCTTTCAACAAACAATTTTCTCATTTAGATCTCAAAACACTCAAGTTTGTTTTAATCGAAATGAAGCATGGGGATATGGTTCATCATTTTGTTTATCAATCTCATACGAATAATAAATCAAGTACAACTTAATGTCCCTAATTTATCATTTGCAGTTCAAAATCACTGTACCATTTGTAAATGTAAATACTTCAAGGTATAACCACAAATACCACTTGTAGATCAAAAATACCACTTGTAGGTTTTACTGTAGGAATTAAACATCTACAGAAACCTCTTTTCCACTTGTCGAATTATTCAGAAAGATGCCGATTCCTGCTTCTCAATTACTAACCTGGAAGCTCCGGCGTAGTCCTTCAACATGTAAAATTCAAACAATATTCAAAATCTTTTAAACAAACTTTTCAATCACAAGAAAGATGCCGATTCCTGATCCACGATATAAACTTGGGATCTCCGGCGTAGTCCTTTGACTATTATGGGAAGCAGACTTCCATCCAAGTCTTTTCAGACTTGATGGCTTTTAGCTCTTGAGCCGTAGGGTTATTTGTTGCCTTCTTAGTCGCGTAAAAATCTTTTACTCCTTTAGCTCTCCCACTCAACATTTTCCCAAATATCTTTTTAACATTCCCGTTGAATGTTTTCTCGACATCAAATTCACTCTTTTCTTTGTAGAACTGATTAGAAATTTCAGTTTTTCCGATTTTTTCCTTCACTTCCTCAACTTTAAAGATGGAAATTCCTCATCATTCACTGAGATCTTCTTCTCAACCTGTGGCTCTTCTGGCTTTGTGGAACCAGATTCATCACCAACATTCACTTTACCTTTCTTTGCAACCCACACCTGGTTGTCTTTTCCTTTCTTTTTGTAGAAATTCTTTTCCGAACACTCACCAACCTCAAATTTTGAATTCTCAAAAATTTTAGGTCTATTGGTTGGTGTGTCAACATCAACAACTTTCTCTTTCAGCTTCTGAGAAAGTCCCTGTTTTGATTGGACACTTTTTGAGCAATTCCATGCAATGTGACCAGTTTCATTGCATCTATAACAGGTTCTAGTCTCTCTTTGATAGCATATATCAGCTCCATTCATCTTTCTTTCTTCAAGAAACTCTTTATTAGACTGTCTCCAGAAAGGTTTCTGCTGTTCCTCCTCAGCACTTCCACCTGACACAAAATCAGATTTTGTTTTAGAATTTTTCATATTTTTATCATTTTCTGTTGGAACAAAACCAAGGCCTTTCTTTTTGTAGCTACTATTCTGGTTAGGTTTCTTTTGAAAAACAGAACCAGGATTGTTTCCTTTTTTCTTATTTAAACGTTGCTGAACTCTAGACGTGTATTTTTTAGATTTTTCAAAGCTTTTCAAAACTTTTAATTCTGGAATATTAACTTCGATAAGTTTGAAAGTTTTGTTTATTAATTCCGTTTTAATACTCATTATTGGGAACTCTTTATTGTAATATAATTTGTCCGAACCATTCAAAGTATATACAACTTCGAATGTTTCATCATTCAAATCTGCCTTTGACAATAAAAATTCTTTACTATAAGACCGTTTGTCCGACGAATTTGAACTGTTGACTGACGACTTTGACTTTCCAGACCCAGATTTCGACTCAGACTCCTCATCAGTATCCAACACCTGATCAACCACCTTTTTGATTAATTTAGACTCATGATCAGTATCGGACGAGGTATACGTGACATCAATGTTATCTGGTAAAACGTCAGTTGTGTCGGTTTTAAGCTTTATATTGACTGCTTTTTCCAATTGCTCCTCATTTGGTCTTCTAGGTGAATAACCATCCCAAATCGGAGGCGGACATTTGTTGTAACTAACAGTCGATTTCTTATCACAATCTTTCTTGTCTTTTAACTTCTCATCTTTAAAAGCTTCCATACCTGCAACAGTTGGGTAAATACGATCAATGAGATAATCAGAACTAGAATAACTTTGCAATAAGCGTCTAATTCTCTCATTCTGTATCTTTTCCGTCTCCAACTCTTGCTTCCACTTAGCACTCTCTTCGATGTAGAAGTTTATTGCTTTTTGTTTTGTCATTAAAACTGCATTTACCATCATCAGTGCTTGTTCTCTCTCTGAGTTAGTCTTTTGAAGACCAGTTACTGTTTTGTTCAGAACATCACATGATTCTTTCACATAGTTGAGGTTGAACAATAACTGCTCTTTTTTCTTCTCATACTCAGCTATGATGTCGTCTTTAGTTGCACAATCCTTGCAAGCTTCCAAACATTTCTCACACGGCTTGACGACTTCCACAATCTTCTCAACTTTGATTGTTTTAACAACTTCTACCACTTTTTCTTCTTCTATTACAGCCTCAGTAATCTTCTCAGCAACATTCTTAGTGTTTTGAATATCATTTTTAGATTCGGATTGTTGTTCTTTAGCAGCTCGTTTCTCCTTCAGTTTCTGCAGTCTTTCTGCAAAAAAAAAAATGAAAACTTTCAGGAGAAAGATGAGTTTTTGCAATATTTATATGTTTTTCTTCCTCATCATCACTACTGCTATGATCAGGTGATTGATCAAACAGTACAAACTTATCAGAATCACCATCAGATACATCAGAATCAGTAGGTGTTTTATCAAAAATAACTTCTTTTTCTTGAACATTTTCATTCTGTACACTTTTATCAGAACTCTGTAAATCTTCATCTGAACTCTTTAAATCTTCGTCTGAACTTTCTGAAACTTCCCCAGAAATTTCTGAAAGTTTATTAGTACTGTCTAAACTTTCATCAGATGACACAGACTTTTCATCTTCACTTTTTACAGTCTCTCCAATAGATTTCATCCAAGTAGCAAACAAATCTGGCTCTCGGACGATCTTAGCAATGAAAGCTTTGAACTCTCCCTTTTTATCCACAAACATATCCCAACTGAAACCTTCTGGTAGTTTCTCATCATCTTGATCACTAATGCGTGCTGCTGTGGCTTCAGATGATATGTAATTACTTCAGCTGAAATCTACCAAACATGCTCTCTTGGGATCTTCAATCTTTCTCCCATGAGCTGTCTGAGGTTCTTGGGATTGACCGACTTGCTGATAGATAGCTTTTCGGTAGTAATCATCTTTCTCGAATGGATTCTGTGCTCCGCTAGCTTCTCTTCCCTTGCACTCTCGCTTGAAATGGCCTTTCTCCCTGCATCGAAAACAAGTAACTTTAGATTCATCAAAACCCAAAGTTGAAACATGAGCATCTAGAAAGTCATTTCTCCCGGTATTGGTTTTGAATTTTTCAGCTCGTCGAAGAACACTTGCAAGACACCATTTAATATCCATGAGTTCCATTTCTTCGGTGTCTATCTGATCGTAATCCTCTTTTGTAAGCATATGATTTCCGATTCGACCAGTAACAAGACCCTCATAGGATAACAGAACTGAACCCAGAAGTGACATGTGGTCTTTAGCAGTGTCTTCAGAGAAGCTTCGACCTTCTGGAAGGTTAAGAGCTATATTGCACTGAATTATGTATCCATTTCCGGTTTTTATACTCTGAGACTGAAAACTCGTGTTAGTCTCTTTCGGATTCACACTTGGAAACGATGAAAACCCACTGCTACTTTTGTTCGAACCCTGATCAGCTTTCTCAGATGAATCACCAGCACTGAATGCCGTTTGAATCTTTGAACTTCTCTCAGACTCAGTAACTGGAACACTACCCCGGTAATACATCTTCACGTCCTGTTGACCACTCGGACTGTTCATTCTTGCGATCTTTTGCTGTTTAAGATCCTGACTTTCTATTTTCTCAATGAACTGTGAAATAGTCAGTCCGTCATACACACCAGTATTCTTTAAAATCATTAAATACGTTCCCCACTCTTTCTGAGGTAACGCGTCAGCCAATTTATTCACCCATTCTTCACGACCTTTTTCAACTCCCAACATCGATAACGATCGTACCAAGTGACAGTATCTCTCAATCAGCTTTTTAGTATCCTCTCCTGGTAAACTACTAAACAAATCAAACTCCTTTTTAAGCAACGCTTTCTTGCTTTTGATCATATTCTCGCTTCCCTCAAACTTGACTTTAAGAGCATCCCATATAGACTTAGCAGTTTTGTCGTGCTGTAACAAGATAAAGATATCTTCTTTTATTGCCTGCTGCAACAAACTAATCATCATTTTCTCGGCTCTATACATTGCTCGTTCTTGATCGGTAAACTCGGATATCTCTTTAATGACTTGCAAATCTGTTCGAGGCAAAATGTACTTCTTCAATATACACTCCCATGATCTGAGATGGTTTGCTTGAACCCAGTTTTCAACCGATCCTTCCACCCATAATACTCCTCAATGCTAATCAATCTAGGGGGCTTTTAAGTCGTTCCCGTCTCATTTTCTAAGTTCATTGCTTGAGCAATTGCGGCTGGAGTAGTCGATGTAGCAAAAGCGTCGTAAAACTCGGAATCCATATTGAATTAGCACGATTTTCAAGGCAAGTGACAGAAAAGCGAATCAACTTTGCACAGATAGGCGAACCCTTATAAGCGAACCAGAATAATCCAAATAAGCGGACCAGAAAGTGTTCAACGAGCGATCCAGAAATTTTTTGGAGCGGTCCACAAATAATGTCTGTTCGAGCGGACCAGAGTCTGTTCGTTCGAGCGGACCAAGATAATGTTCGAATAAGCGATCTAAACTATTACTTTGGAGCGAACCAGAACCAAATTTTGAGCGAACCAACTGAAATTTGTACGAATACGCGAACCAGAAAGTGACCTAAGAGCGGTTCATGATGACGTCACTATGAGCGAACCATATACCGAACATGTTTTGACCTGTTTTTAATCAGAATTTTGACCTGAAACTTCCAAGGGTTTGTCTTTGTATGATAATGCACAGTCTGTGAGTTTTTGGACGAAATTTGACCGTGAAATCTTCCGAACGAGAAAACAAGGTGTAGAAGTGAGAAGAAATGATGAAATCTGGCTATAATCTGCACAAAACCTCCTCCTAGGCTCTGATACCAATTGTAGGATCGATTACTGACCCGAACGAGTCGTTCAGAGGTTGTCTCTTGCGTTTCAGATGCGGAATAATAAGAAATGCAAGTAGATATAGCCTGTTCTTCCTCCTAACGGATTGTTTTATTGATTTGAAACGTTTTACAGTTCAATCTTCACACCGGCAGAGCTTCGGCGTGGAATTCGACAATAACTACTCAGGACCGCCCTAAAGACCCCTATATATAGACTGTTGGGTCCGCTCATGTGACACATGTCCATAAGAGCGGACCAAGCATGTCCACATGAGCGGTCCATACTTGACAAATAAGCGATCCAGGAACAACTGACTCTATGAGCGAACCTGATTCCTAAAACCTATACAGACTCTAGTTTTCTTGTAAAACGTGCCCTATGTTATACAATACAATGTAAGACCTGATCCTAGACACCTAGACGCAATCAACAGATGTAGTGCACTAACAGACTTTCACGCTAAAAACGCGTAAAAGTACGAAAGAATACTTACAAGAGGTCCAAGAATGGAGGTTTTGATCTAATAATTCCCAGGTATGAAGGTTTTATCCTTCAACGTAGGGAAAAATCTGATCAAATGTGGGTTGCAACAATGAATGGGTGGGGTTTATACATGAAAGCCTTGACCGTTAGGATCATTCATCGTAAAACGAGCTTTGATCTCGACCGTACATGTGCACCCATGGTTTTATAATACCATGGGCACCTAGAAATGGCCCTTAGAATGCTGAAATACCATTTGCAAGTGCTGTAACAAGCTGGAACAGGATATAAACAGCTGGAAAATTAGTTTTGCAGATCTGATACTTTCACGCGGGCCGCGTAAGAGTAAGGGAGGATCTTACGCGGGCCGCCTAAGCTTCTGTTTCAGTAAACAAGTTTCAGAAGTTACAGAAATGGTCCCTGCATGCTTCTAAGGCCATTTTCGATGCGTTTGAGGCCCGTTAAGCCATTTTCAAGGCTCTACAATGATGCCTAAACATAGGGGAGATGAAGATGCTCAATAATATCTCGGATGCCGGTTCGTTTGGTCGTACGGTTGCGTTGTTCAGTTAATTACGATGAAACAAAAATAATATATCGTGACGAATGGAATTTTATCATGCCAATCACTAAAATAATATATTTTAATGATCACATAAATTTTTGGATGTCCGGATGTATTCAGAACGTAAGATATGCGCGAAAATGCATACTTATGCACTTTTTGACGCTTTTAGTCCTTATTGATCAAGAAAGTTTATTTTTGCGCACCAAACACCTCAAAGCTTATTTCTAAGCCATGTGAAGGATATTTAGGGCATATTTAACTCATGATCAAGTTCCGGAATGTGCAATACTGTCACACCCCCAAAATCCACCTGCGGAGTATCACCGCTTGGGAGCGTGACTGACCAGGATCAAGCCACCAATCATATAGAACAATATATATAATAAAAGTAATTGCCATTAAACCAAACCAAATCCATATGAATGGTGTTCCAAAACATAAGTAAGTTATCGTTGTTTAGCGGAAGCGTATAATCAAAACCCATCGTAATATAGTATCAAATGTTATAAGTGTTTAAAGAAACAATCACGATCCAAGCCCACAACGACCAGCTCCTCCCTGTGCAAACTCCATGTATCTAACGACCTGCAAGGCATGTAACAGAGGATCAACAACTAGTTGAGCGAGTTCACAGAAAGTAAATGCGTAATAGTAAGTTCGTTTGTACAGGTGGCTCTACTGGGCCGTTAGTACGTTCTATTGGTGGGGCTTCCCATGTTGTATAACCACTAGACTACTCGTAACCATAAGTATCCTTCACAACCGAGGATAGTAGTGAGTATAGGTACACGTAGGTTTTACGTGCGTATCCTTCACAACCGAGGATAGTAGTAAGTATAATGCACGTAGGTTTTACGTGCGTATCCTTCACAACTGAGGATAGTAATAAGTATAAATGCACGTAGGTTTTACGTGCGTATCCTTCACAACCAAGGATAGTAATAAGTATAAATGCACGTAGGTTTTACGTGCGTATCCTTCACAACCGAGGATAGTAGTAAGTATAAGTCTACGTAGATTGCAAGTATGTGTCCTGCACAACCGAGGACAGTGAATAGCATAAGTATGTGTCCTGCACAACCGAGGACAGTGGTATGGTAGTCTAGTATTAGTGTCAGTACGATTCTATTCAATCTTATTCCTTCAAGCCCATTCCCAAGCCCTTGGGAATCCCATGCCTTAGTAAGAGTGTGAACTCACCTTGGTTTGCTCGGTTTGCTATGCTCTAGGGTTTATCAAGTGTCTAAATCCGTTACACACGACCTAGGATATGTTGCACATGATATGATGTAAGTGTTTGCATCAAATTAGGGTTTGCATGTCATGAGAAATCAAGCAACTGTGTTTTTGTGTGTTTAGTGTGTACATGCAATTATCACATAGGATGCTCACGCATGCAGGATCATGTAGTTGAAATCAAAATCACGAAATCATATATCGTATCATTCAGTTATAAGCAAACATGAACAGTTGCATGAAACTATATACAGAAGCATACAGAGGGCCTAATTACTGGTGTTTGTCATAACAGAACACTCATTCACTTATTTTAGCATATAAAATCAATAACACTTGGACAACACAATCCACTTAACATCTTTGGACTCCTTGCATCATAAAAAGGTCGGACAGGGCCTTGATCTTATCAAACTCGGACAAGTGTGTGTGTGGGGGGGGGGGTTTCCCCTGCTTAAACTCGGACATGAGGGTTTATATCATGAAAGTCTGACCATGGGGGTGGGGGTTTAAAGTTCGGACAACCTTATGTCCATCAAACTCGGACCAAGTGAATCTTATATCCTAAAGTCGGACCATGCAAATTCCTTATAAACTCGGACCATGCAATTCCTTATAAACTCGGACCATGCAATTCCTTATAAACTCGGACTATGTATCTATGTCAAACTCGGACCATGGGTGTGGCATTAACCTCGGACTAATCAACCTCACAACCTCGGACCCCATGTTGTATGATAAAACTCGGATATCAACAAGCAACCAAAGTCGGACTAAGGTGTGTTTTTCATAAAATTCGGACCAAATATAAGAGCCATGAAACTCGGACTTCATCATTTACAAACTCAGACTCACAAGCCTTTTCATAAAACTCAGATCAACACAAATCTTAATTTGAAATTCGGACCTTTATGCTTTGTTTATAAAACTCAGACAACATTCACTTATTTAAACCTCAGACAATTACATTAGGGTTACGAAACTCAGACAAGTATCAATCCAAACTCTGACTAACAATAATCATATGATCGTAGAGATTATAGCAGTTACGTTTTCGTTGTTCCACAGTTATGCTCATCATTCTACGAACCCTAACTTCATTCACCTAGACGGCAGATTCACAATCAATTGATCGATGCATAACAATAACAATCATCACAGGATCAATCTACCAAGCATACCCTAATCATCATCATCATTTCAATAATCAAGATTCAAATTAAGCACAGAACCATCAAATCAAATCTAGGGTTTTGCAAGAATTACAAGAATCAAGAAGTGATATCAATCAAATAATAAACAAACAATCATTAACAATTACCTTGATTCGATTCTTAGATGAATTGACAATCAAACTTGATGCAAAAGACTTGTGACACCAAGAAGGATGAGGAGATGATTGTAGAGAGGATTAGGGGAGGTGAAAGTACGTGTTTTGGTTTCTTGTGAATGATTAGAGAATGATTAGGGAAGGGAATTAGGGTTAAGTATGATTTAGGTTTCACTAATAACTCTTTTCACCCTCCATTATTCTATTTTACAAGAGTGCACTATCTCAATTAATTTTACAGTTTCACTACCAAGTGTGTACATTGGACAAGTTTATCACAATTAACACATAGTCATGCACAATCACACAATACACTTCATTGTATCAAAACGTATACAATTCTATAGCAATCAATTGTGCAAATAATTAACTACACAAACAATGAACGTGCAATAAATGCGAAATAGAAATCTTGGAAATTCGAGTTGTCACAAATACTATGTGAATCAGCAAACTTTCGTAGTTTGACGCAAATAGTCCCTGAGTGTGAATAAACTTGTTTTTGACACCAAAGCCTCCAAAACTTATTTCTAAGCTATCTAAAAGTTATTTAAGGTATGTTAAGCCTATGTCACTATTCCGGAGTGTTTGCCGCATTAAACTGATTATGTTTTTGCATCAGTTCGCGTTTAACTTTGCAGAAAGCGATTTAAAGCTTGAAAATGAACTAGAATCAAAATGTGAAATTGTAAAACCAAAATAAACAAAATTTTGAGGTCAAAACACATTGTTTCTTTGAAAAAAGATAGTGTCCTACATTGTGTGTGTTTACGGAGCACAGGTGTCACAAAGAAGACGAAGATAAGACAGCCTTCCGCACGGAGAAAGGTATTTTTTGCCATACGAAAATGCATTTTGGCCTCCGCAATGCGGGAGCTACGTATCAACGTCTGATGGATAAAGTCTTTGGAGAAGATATTGGCGTAACAGTTGAGGTTTATATTGATGACATTGTTATCATGAGTCCGGATGAAGAATTAATGCTCAAGAACATTTAGCGCCCCTTCAACTCCTTGCGCAAAGTTAATTTGAAGCTGAATCCAGTAAAATGTTCGTTTGGCTTGGAGGAGGGTAAATTCTTGGGATTCATCGTAACCAAAGAAGGTTTCAAAGTTAATCCGGAAAAGGTAGAAGCCATTCAGTGCATGCCATCACCAGCATCTATCAAAGAGATGCAACGCCTAACTGGTCGACTGGCTACGCTTAACCGATTTTTAGTGAACCATGCTGCCAAATCTTATCCTTTCATAAGCACTTTCCGCAATTGTGTCAAGAAAAGTCAGTTTCAATGGACTCAGGAGGCTGAGAAAGCTTTTCAAGAAATGAAAGAATGCTTAATTCAGTTTCCAACCCTGATGGCTCCGGAAAAAGAAGAACCATTAATTTTATATCTATCGGCATCTGATGTTGCGGTAGGCGTAGTGTTATTAGTGGAATGAGATGGAATTCAAATGCCAATATATTACATCATCAAGATGTTGACTGGTCCGGAAACTTTCTATTCAATCATGGAGAAACTTGTTCTGGCGTTAGTTCATGCCTCGCGTAGACTACACAGGTATTTCTCTGGCCACGTCATAACCGTTCTTACTAATTATCATTTGGGTCAAATTTTATCCAAACCGGATGTTGCTGGCCGGTTGGCAAAGTGGGCCATCGAGTTGGGTGGACACAATATTTTGTATAAGCCGCACCTAGCTATCAAGGGCCAAGTTTTGGCGGATTTCATTACAGAAGTTCCGGTTGACAAAATTCAAGTGTCGAAGCAATTCAGAACCCGGTTCCAGTCTTCGACGACAGTGTGTGGACCTTGCACACTGATGGTGCATCTAACGATGACGGCGCAGGGACTTGCTTTCGTCTAGTCAGTCCCGACAATCATGAGTTGACTTACGCCATTCGGTAGGATTTTAAAAGCCCTAACAACGAAGCAGAGTATGAAGAATTTCTTGTGGGTCTTCCGCCTAGCAATTAAAATGGGTGCAAAGAATCAAGAGGCGCACGTTGATTCTCTGTTAGTTGCTCGACAAATCAACGTTCTTTATGATGCGAAAGATGAAACCATGCGTTATACTTTCAACAGGCGAAGTCTTTAATTGAAAATTTTCAAACTTTCAAAGTAAATCTTATTAACCGAAGCGAAAACAAGCACGTGGATGCACTTAGCAAGTTAGCTGCTACAAGTTTCTAACATCTGGCAAAAGAGGTGCGCATCGAGGTTCTTTCAAACCCATTTCTTCCTTTATGACACGTAAGCATGGTAGAAATCGGGAATCCATCCTGGATGTCTCAGATTATTATGTTCTTACAGCACGGAACTCTTTTGGAGGGAAAGGCGGAAGCTAGAAAAATTTAGAACAAAGCATTGAACTATGAAATGGCTGATGGAATTCTGTACCGGAAGTCCTATATGGGTCCTCTTCTACGATGCGTTGACAAACATGACGCGCAGTACTTGGTTCGAGAAATCCACGAAGGATTATGCGGAATCCATGTCGGTCCTCGCATGGTGGTGGCGAAAATTATGAGCACAGACTATTACTGGCCTGGCATGCACTTGGATGCCATCGAGACCTTACGCAAATGTGCATCATGCCAACGCAACGCTCCAATGTGTAACACCCCAATCGTGTGATATAACAACACGCAGCAGAAATATCGGGGAGTCACGTTACAAATTGCTCACAACTACTGGTACGAAATTGTTTCAATATCATTAAGATCGTTTAACAAACAAAGAATACATGTAATTGTTCTTTTGTTTTAGAAGTCTAAGGCACGTATGCAGTCCTATGCGTTGCATGCTTGAACAGTCAAAAACCTGAAACATATGCGAAAACAGTCAGCATAAAAATGTCGGCGAATACATAGGTTTTATTAGCCAAATAAATGGCAAAACATTTGGTATTAATCTTAATTGTGAAAACTTGTGACAAAATAGGTTTGTATATGGCAATATGATATTTACCAAGTCATTTTATGCCTTACATTGAAATCTCAATTAAACCATCGTAAAAACTTGTTAATATGTTATTTGGAATCCAATCAAGGATTAATAATAACTATTTAGAAATAAATCAAAACTTATATAAGTATTATATAAATCAAATCAATGATCTATGATAATACTTTAAATATCCTTCAAAGAATCTAACATATAAAGATATGGGAGATTCTACAAGGATTTCGATAATCGAATACTGAAACAATAGTACACAAAATCCTAAAGTGATCCAGATAACGCTACAAGAATAATAAAATAAGAACACTTATATATAGGAAGTACCAGCGGCGTATCCACCATGTTCTTATTTTATTATACCCGTTTCGTTATCTAAATCACAACTACCACATAACACATAAATCGTCAACTTGTACCAACTCGTAAACACGCATTAAAGCACTCAATGAATCCAATCAAGGACTCCAATATTAGTAGTTTAAACATCCTACAAGAATCAACCTATGAAGATAGAGAGATGCTATAAGGATTCGGGTTTTGTCACGTTGTCTAATCTAACATGCATTAAAGTACACAATGAATCCAAACATGGACTCCAATATTAGTACTCTAAACATCCCATATAAGTCTAACTATGAAGATAGATAGATACTACAGGGATCCTGGGTTCTTGTCATATTGAATCATTGAATCAAAACAATCCTAAATCCTAATGGTGATTCGGGATAACGCCACGAAAGGTAATACGATAAGCACACTTATATATAGGAAGTACCAGCGGCGTATCCACCATGTGCTTATTGTATTATCTAGTTTCGTTATCTAAATCACCAACGATCTACACAAAAACCAACCATCGAGTTGTAAAGTACTTCTTAAAAATCTTACTATGAAGATAGGAAGATCTAAGACTGTACTTCAAATATCCTGCATGAATCTAACTATGAAGATAGGCAGATCACTTAAGGATAAAACAATACATTTGCATAATCGGAATAATACACATAAAAGCACTTAGTGAACACACATATGCCATACATTTTGAAAACAGATCGATTACACATATGAATCACCCCAAAACATTTGAAAACAGTAAAAAAGGGGTCTATGTACTTGCCTAGGGTTGCGTATAGTCCCGGTTCAAAGGGAATAACAAATCTCAAAAGACCAAGAGTTCAAGTGTTGAAGTGGTTCCTAGGGTAACAGATACTATGTTAGGGCATCGACACCTAAATCGGAAGATCGGGTAGAATGAGGTCTTGTAAACCAAATGAGTGTTGGAAATCATGTGATATGGTTTAACAAAGCCTACATTCTAACTCGAAACCTATCCTAAGTGCTTACGACCCATTAGGACCCGTTAAGGTAGCTTACGCCACTTTAACGCGTCGTTCGCTCAAAAGCGCGTTCGAGACGCCTAACTAGTCCTATGACAAGTATTATATGCCTTAACATATTTAATTATGTTATATAATTAGTTTAGATGTCAAAACATTGGTTACATATGTTTAAAATGAAATTATGCGCAAAAAGGGCATTTTGGTCATTTTACTAAGGCATATAAACTACCTATCATATGACTAACTAAACGAGGTGAACATAAGGTATAACCTCGGAAGGTTATTCCCTATACAACTATGGTCACGTTATATGTTTGGTTGGATCCTAATGACTGACCAAACGGTTGTTTAGACCGCTTATCCTACGACCCTACAAGCACTAAACCTAAAGTGATGAGTTAAACATGTTAAAACATGTTTAACGAAGTTAGAAAACAAGTTTGATATCAAAACAAACAGTTTTGATACCCAAGAATAGTTTGGTTGCAAAATATGCATAGACGCGTATTTTGACCGAAACTATGACTCGTGACTACACCTAATTAACGTGGTAATCAGTAGGTATAGTCACAAGGGACTATAACCATCGTGATTACGCTCACGTTGCGAAGTTCAAATGAACTTCGTGTTGACATAGACTGGTGAAAGCAGAAAGTCAAACACTGTTTGACTTTCACGCTTGAAAAACGATAACAAGCATGAAAGAAACTTACAAAGGGTCCAAGCAAGGAAGATTTAAACTCAAAACTTCTCAGGTATGAAGCTTCACAAGGAGAGCTTCAACTTAGAGAAGATGATTGAGATAAAGTGTGAAGAAGATGAAGTGAAAATGGTAGGTATTTATAGAAAGTGAAGAACCGTTAGGATCATTCCTCGATAATTGAGCTTCGATCTGGACCTTAAACATAAGGCACATGGTTTTGGAATACTAGGGGTGCCCCAAAACCATCAAACGGTATTGAAAAAGTTACAAAAAGGACCCTGAACTTCAAGTCAGTTGCTGAAAAGTGCTGAAAATGAGTTTTCTGCCCAGATGAGGCCGTGGCGTGGTGCCACGGCAGAGCCACATAGTGGTGGCGCAGTGCCACCATGTGCCAGCTACCAGAAACTTTTGAAAGTTGATAGTTTTGGTCCCTGCAACTCGTTTAGGCCATTTTTGATGCGTTTAAGCCCCGTTAACCTCATTTCAAGGCTCTAAAATGAATTTACAGTATAGGGAACTTAGAATATGCTCAAAAACATGTCGAATGTTGGTTCGTTTGGTCATACGGTTGCGTTGTTCGGTTAATTACGACGAAACACGAATAGACCCGAAAAACGATCCAAATTACGCGACGAATGGAATTTTATCATGCCAATCACTAAAATAAAATATTTTATTGATTACATAAATTTTTGGATGTCCGGATATATACAGAACATAAGATATGCGCAAAAATGTAAACTTATGCAGTTTTTGACACTTTTAGCGTATCGAACCCCTCAAAGCCTATTTCTAAGCTATGTAAAGGATATTTAGGGTATGTTTAACTTATGATCAAGTTCCGGAAGGTGCGATACTTTGTGAATTAGCAGACTTTCACAGTTTGGCGCAAATAGTCCCTGAGTGTGAATAAACTTGTTTTTGACACACCAAAGCTTTCAAAACTTATTTCTAATTTATATAAAAGTTATTTAAGGTATGTTACGCCTATGTCACTGTTCCGAAGTGTTTTCCGCATTAAACTGATTACGTTTACACATCAGTTCGCCTTTAACTTTCCAGAAAGTGATTTAAAGCT
This sequence comes from Helianthus annuus, assembly GCF_002127325.2. Taxonomy (NCBI): domain Eukaryota; kingdom Viridiplantae; phylum Streptophyta; class Magnoliopsida; order Asterales; family Asteraceae; genus Helianthus; species Helianthus annuus. The sequence continues at coordinate 78,834,572 of NC_035443.2, read as the reverse complement.
TGAAAATGAACTAGAATCAAAATGTGAAATTGTAAAACCAAAATAAACAAATTTTTGAGACCAAAACACATTGTTTCTTTTATAAAAGATAGTGTCCTACATTGTGTGTGTTTATGGAGCACAAGTGTCACAGTCTCCCCTACTTCAGGAAATTTCGTCCCGAAATTTATTCGAAGGAGACCGTAGAATGGAATTAAAACAACTAATGGATAAGCAGATTGCTAGATCCCAAAGATGCGGAGCATCATTTGGAAGGGAATTCAAAATGTGATTTGGGATATTCAAGGTATCTTAAGGTATTTAACCCTTTTGAAACTTGTGATAGTCGACTAGTGTTCAAAAATTATTTAAGTACGGCACTATGTTATACTAAGCTCCTAGTGTAATTCCTAGCAAACAAAGGGGGTGTACATTCAAGCCCTACACGTACACGGTTTCTAACATCCCACGAGGTACATCCGATGCACCATGAGCATCTGATGCATAGGAGACGGGTCAACATATATATGGCATCAAGATCATCACCTTTAACACCATAATATACTCCCGGTCGGCTTGATTTGAGTTTATGAATGTACTCGCTGTCGTCTATTGGAAACAAACACTCAAATAACAAACAAACACATAATCACATGATGGTCCAAGATAACATAAACTCACCAAGTGATCTTAGTAACGTTCTGAAGAATAACACAATAAGAACACTTATATATAGGAAGTACCATCGGCGTATCCACCGTGTTCTTATCGCATCATACTCCTCTCGTTACCTTAATCACTCTAGATTTTATGCCACCATACTTAACAAGGCTTACTATGATTCTCATGCGTCGAAACTCATAATTAAGTGTGCACCCATAATTACTTGTTTCGTCACATGGTCCACATAGCTCCTGTGACAACCCTCACTAAACCAGGTATCTGTACGAGATAACTAATAATTAATTGTTACTTAAATACTGTGCTTACTTGAAATTACTGATGAACTGCTACTTGACTGTTGATACTTGTACATACTTGCATCATACTCTATATGCCGTCACTACATTATTTACATACTGAACTCTAGTGACAAACATGATGCACAAAAGCACAGTAGCACTATGAACGGATAACCTATTGAACATGCTGATAAAGCCAGCATCAGGCAGATATTGCCCCTAAGGCCTGTATGAGCCAGAAATAATTACTACACTAGTGGTGAGTGTAGGGACACAAGGGTTGTAGAACTGCGTCACTAGGTGATAGTTATAGTGACCGGATGTGCCTAAGATATGATTTAAACAAAAATTCTGCACTTTAATAAAAAAATTCAGCATTTTAGCTAACTAGTAAAGTGCAAAAACGCGGAAAAATAATACTAGACACTTTCCAAAGTGTCGGGAATTCCTTGTGTCACTAAAAATAAATTTAAAGACACTTTAAAGTTTTGTTAAGCACTTTAACGGATCAGTATCCAACCGATCAACCGGACTTTACCCGGAACATAAAAATATTGTCAATGACATTGTTACATTTTTCCGGAGCTAGTTATGGTCCCTGAGCACTATAACACCTTACATAATACCCGATACCCGCTAAACACTAGATATAACATTAAACCCCCCCACTAATTAAATTATTACCCACAAATTTGCATATAAACTTTTCTTTTGTGTGGTAACCGTCCCAAATGGGACCCCACTAAAAGAATTTTATAAATTTTGCCAAAATCCCATGTGATCATCTAGGAAATATCAAGGTTATGATAGGACTTGTACACACAAATGATACATACATTTAGCCCCTTAGCTAGACACTTATCCACTCAAATAAATTACAATTACACCCCCATTTGGCTGAATTTTCGGAAGCAGGACCCTCACAAGATATTTAGTTGGAATTTTGTGCATTCCCAATGCAATCTATATGGAAGATTATGAATAATATTGTAGTGTACTACACAAACATAAAACCCAAAGGATTAAAGGAATTGTATTATAAATAACCAACCTTATCATCACCTCCTACACATCACCACAACCAAATGCCACTTTCTCCCTCCGCAAACAAGCTTCGGCTGAACAACCCCCCCCCCCCACACGCCATCACACATTCATTTTTCCATTCATTCCATCCAAGCATATTACAAGGTGCAAGAATCCATTTTAGGAGGTGTGGAGCACCCGGATTGCCAAGGACCTCCCTCGTTTGTCTTTAACCATCGGTTTTTCGACTAGATTCTTCCCTAGCCTCGAGCTAGTAGTAAGTTACTATAATCACACTCTCGAACTATTTTAAAGTGGTTAATACGATACGTAACGGTTAAAACTCGTAATCTTACAAGATGACACACAATAGTTTACTAAAAATGCTTGTAATGATGGTTAAAAGCTTATATGTTGTGTAAATCTTGTAGTATTTGAATAGTGTAGTTATTTGGACCCGATCTATGTTGTGGTAGCTCGGATCATCGTTTAACCCGGGTTGGTCATGATCATGGATCATGACATAGAGTTGTTTTAAATGTAACAAGGGTTAAATGATGAAACTCTACCACACACAAATCATGAACTTGTGTAAAAACCATTTTGCTTATGAAATAGTGTTTAAAACTAGTAGATCTACGGATCTACAAGCGGTATTTTCAAAGAACCAAGTATCAAAGAAACCATGTTTTCTAAAGACGGATCTTACACTAACAAGAATGATTTTTTTTAGAAAAACACAAGTGTGTGAACACTTGTGTAGCACAAAGTTTCGACAAAATAACTATTTTTGTAAAAGATGACGAGAAGTTGTAAAGACGGGATTTCCCTAAAAACGAGGTTTTTACGAAATCGGATTGCTTTATATAAAGATCCGCTAAAAGTAACGGGATTTTCATCATAGTTTTGAAAAAACTACAAGTTCATGTAATTTTTGCAATTTACATATTTATTTACTAGTTTGCTGTTTTGGACGTTGTTTTGATTGAAAAAAAAAGATTGTTGGGTTGACTTATAAAAGAAAATGATACGCTTGAAAGCATGGCCACCTCCAGTTACAGAGGAAACTCTGGCGAAATTTTTCCAAAAACCTAACACTTAGGAATATTTTCTCTACAAGTGTTAGAGATACATTTTGACTTGTTTTCCTATATAAGTTTCGCCACGACTTTATTTACAAAATATCGGAGGTGGGGTTTTTACAAAATAAAATGTGATAAATATATATTTGGAAGATATATTTTTCTTCATAACGACACTTGTGTGAATTTTTATGATTATTTGTGAAATATACAAATATTATTTTTAGGGTAAAAATAATATTATCGTGTTAACAACTCCAAAATAATACGAACGCCTTCTCAATAATTATTTAAGTTACACCGGTAATTATTATTACCGCTCGATCTTTAAAACGTAACTTACACATTTAAGGAAATATTTATGAACGCGTATTTTTGTCAAGGTATTATTTTGGGAAAATTATATGTATTAAAATATAATATTTTTGGGAAGAATATTTATATTTTGGAATAAGAAGTAAAATATATTTTAAGTGAGACTTAATAATATATTTCGAACACACATGTATTAAATCCCCCATCCTTGGGAAGGAAAATAATTACCAAGTATATACAGAATGTAAACACGAAATAGTTGTCTAACTATTTCCCAAGAACTTAAACCATAAAGCTAAGCCACGACCGTTCGTCTAATAGAGTTAGTACATGTAGGTCGTCGCACAGCTGCTTGATTTGGAGGTATACTTGGTAGAGACGCACCACTGTGAGTTCATGTCCCCCCTTTTCTCATAACTGTTTTCAGTTTTCTAAACTGCGGGGGTGAAATACATGTTACTATGATTACGAATATTTCTTACATGGTATGGTCAACTAAGGAAGGAACTGTTAGGTTATGTGATTTGGGTAGGTGAAACCTTAAGAACATTAGTCCTCGTAGTACGATCGAGGGATACAAGTGATAGGCCTATTTGAGCATAACAAAACCCCACCCATGCGCCCTAAGGTTGGACCATGTGGTGACCTTCTCTTAACACCACCCATGCGCCCGCAGGTTGGACCATGTGGTGACCTTGTCGTAACACCACCCTTGCGCCCGCAGGTTGGACCATGTGGTGACCTTGTCCTATCCCCTCCCATGCGCCCGCAGGTTAGACCATGTGGTTACACATTAACTGATATGTTTCCTTATTTGCTTTCATACCAGAGTTTACAAAATATTCACACTTACAATGATTATAAAGGTTTATTCGCGCGCACATACTAAACGCATGAACTCGCTCAACATTACTGTTGATTTTTCAACTTACATGTATTTCAGGGAATTAAAGGATCTGGCGCGGTATGACACGTTTTCCCGCTGTACTAGTTACGAGGTCATCCTGGTTTGGGGAATGTGACTCTTTCCTGGACAAGTCACAGTCCTTAAACTGTGTTTATGTCATGTTAATGTTTGTGTTGTTGAACAATGTCGTTAGGATGTATTTCCATTGAGACAGTGTTGTTGTATTTGGTTTTTAAAACTTAATTAAATGGATGATCTTGCATGGTTTTATTTCATATAGCTTTGTTATGGTTAAGCTATGGTATTAAGAAGTCACACCAAAATAACCACGCTTCCGCAAAGCTAGGGTGTGACAGCTCCTCTTGTTAAGCAAGGGTAAACAAATAATAAGGTTGAACTATCAACTAAATATTGTCACAATAATATATTTGTCAAATCAAATTGCATTTCATACTAGCAATAATAGCACTACTTATTATGCATACAACAAATTGGGTAGTAGGTATTTTATTCTAGTACGAATATTTATATATGTTTCATACTTAACCAAACAGGTAGAACGCAACATATATATTTCATACATTATTATAATGTAAGTATATCAAGAAATTGTTTTCAAATCATGTGCTAGGTATGCTAAGTTAACAAACTAAGTACGTTAATTCAACATACGAAGCAAATTGAATTTATAATCATGTGCTATACACATTAGATAAACAAATCATGTATAAAATGCTATGATCATAAAACAATATTAACTTGTGTTGATCGTGTTACCAAGTTTGTACGAATGCACCAGAGTGCAATCACATTATACTAAATTATAAGATTTAGGTCCTAAAGAACGGAATTCTCAAAATTAGCATGAAATTTGAAATCACACATAGTGTAATCACATTAGAATTTGAAATTGAAAATTGAATAACAAGGTTTAGGATAAACTTCTTGAAATTTACATTGTTTAACAGAAAATATAGAGGTTCTAATGACTATAAGGGCTTGATCATTAGCTTGAGCCTCATTGATGTTGAACACTCGTCCATTAGCATTGGCAAGCTTGGGGCAGTTTCGCTTGAAATGATTTAAATCACCACAATTGAAACATGCTCTTGGGCGAGTCTGAGTAGGGGTTGCTCGACTCTGGATACGGCAGGTTGCAGCTAGATGTCCAAATAAACCACAGATTGTACACTGGCGACAAGGAGAATTTGTTGCATGATGATAATCGCAATGGTTGCACCGAGGTTGCTTTCCATGATAAACTCCTTTAAAGGGTACTGAATTTAGTGGAACAGGTGTAGGAATTGCAAAACTCTTTGAAGTCTTACGCTTCCTAGAATTTTTAGAAGATTCGGCCTTTGTTCTTTTCGAATTCTCATTAAAAGTTTTGGCGTTTCGTTTCTTGTACTTAGAAAATTTAGCGTTAACTTTGATTTAGTCAAATCTTGTTTATAAGACTCGTTTCTGTATTTAGATTATACAGTGTTGTGGATTTTGTTTTGAAATAAGAATTGTTTGAAAATAAACTTTGTAATTTTTTTGGATGAGAGAATAAAAACCGGGTTAATGTTTTGTATCATAAATTCTTTACCTGTAAAAAAATTTATTACTTTTAAGACAAAATGGTTTTAAATTAAAATTTTAAAATAAAGAAACTTTGTGTTGAAATTTTGAAAATTCTCATCCAAATGGTAAAAATTTTAAATTTTAAAAGACAAAGGTAGTATTTTGAAAATAAAAATAGGATCTCGTGGAGTCGTGAAATGAAATGAGATTCATTTCAACTGTGTTGAATCAAACATATCACCGAAGGTAATATGATGAAATGGTATTGGGAAAGGAAGGATGCTTCGATTGTTATGAAGAGCAAACACATTACCAATGGTAACATGAATGAGTAGGGTTACAAAGGTCGTTTAAAAAAATCATTCGATAGGGTCAAGATGGATAGGTTTTTATAATGCTTCAGTGGGAAATACTGGTGAGTGAATCCCAGTTCAATCAAGTTTTAACAAAACCATTGTACAGTGTTGAGGGCGATCTCGCAATTACATTTGTTTCCAAGTCATATCAATTACCACCCACGGTACTGTCAGACCCGACTTGTAGAATGTTACCCCTCCAGTAACAAATTTTGTATACAAAACCCCAACATACCGACGATAATTGTATCCTTACAAATACGCAATAACTGTTTAATATATAATTAATTGTGTGAGGTTTTGTAAAAACAGTTTGCAAAAAGGAGATTACTTACAAAAAGGTTTACACAAAAAGAAGGATTGCTCACATTTCTATTTTAGGTATTTCCTTTGTGGCTTCCTGGTTATAATCTAGTTAAATAAACAATGCACACGCGTTAGTATAGTAACCTATTTTAACATTAGTAATACCCTCCCCGAGACGGCATTCCAACAACTACGTCGGGCAGAACCATGATAGCCGTTACGGAACCCTATATCAATCGGGCAGAGTATCTAATACGTATCCAGGGGTTATGATACTTATAACGAGGCAGAGCTTCACTAATTAGGGGGGTATAATGCGCGGTTATGATACTTCTTCAGAATTGAGAGAGAATCGAAAAGAATTGAACGAGTTGGATTGAAGGCCGATGCCTTCTACTTATAGGGCCTGAAATTGACTTCTACGCGGCCCTCGTAAAGTGTAGCCAAAGGCTACATGGCCCACCAGGGACTACGTGTCCCGGCATAGGGTTGCCGAGTCAACCCTAGACCCCACACGCGTCGGACACGTGGCGTGCTCTGGTGTGTCCTCGTATCCCGATCTGTCGCGCCCCGCGTAACCCGAAGACTAAGTCTTCGCGGCCCGCGAGCATCTACCAAAACTTGTTTTGTTTTATTTTTATTTATATAAAAGGTATACAGGCTCGTTTATCACATACGAGTATATTTTAGGAAGTGTAAAGGTGTCAGGGGTGTTTTAGGAGGGTTGTTATATTTTGAGTTTAATCCCGGAATTTAATAAAATATATATATTGTACTCGTATTAAGTATAGTAACCTAATTCAACTTTATCCCTACGTCACGAGACATAACCCCAACGAATTTAGGCAGAGCCTTGACATACATTACGGGGCCCTAGATCAATCGGACAGGGCATCAGTGATTAGGGGTTACCACACTTAAAACGGGTCAGGGCTTTGGAGTATTATAGGTTAAATAATAATAAAATTATAGAAATGAGAGAGAGGGGAAAACTGGCGAGAGACACAGCAATTTCCAAATGCTTCCTTTCTATTTATACTTGAGATTTGGATTCCTTGAGAGGTAAGGCTTCGACCATGTGTCCTCCCCTATTCACTTGTCAATTTGTTGTAATCTAGATGCTTACGTAAGTTTGCATATGATGGTCACATGTCTTGTTACAATTTAGGTGTTTTGTATGTATGCATAATTAGTTAGAATGATGATTATTTACTATTGGATCGGATATTATTTATTTTAAATTTTTGAGCAAGAGTTATTAACTATATGAAAATATAATATAAAAATATATAGTTAAACGAAACCTTCAAAATTAAATTATGGGGACACGTTAACAACTTTTCAATTTCATATGCATAGTTTAGTTATTATTATTTTATTATATATTATAATTAATTCAACTGCTTTACTTATTTGGCGTTTATAACTTCTAAAATATGATGTTTTATAAAATAATGAATATGCCATTAGAACGAGAATATTTGTGTCTACATTTTGAACCAAATTTCATTAAAAACAGAGTAGGTTCAAATATAATGTATTTTTATAATTTAATTATTAAACGGTTCCTAGGCCCGTCTAGGTACTTCATATTTCTAATAGTCAACTTACCCGTAATCTATTCGTTTAATAATATAAGTTTCTATATAGTTTATTTTTTTATGAATTTTAGAAATGTTACATCCTCTCCACCTTGTTTTAAATCTCGTCTTCGAGATTTACTGAAATGTGGAGGAATACCTTTTAGTTTGTCACTGCTCCTAGTTCCTAGGTATATTCTGGTTTTTGTTTTGAACTTTACTTTACTTTGACCAGAACTATTCTCTATGCTTTGAGACTTTTATCTTCTCAAGAGTTCTTAATGAAGGTAAAAATGATTTTTATTAGATGTTTTGTGTTTTAGCAATTTTTTTTTAGTTACGGGTTTCCTAATGCGTAAATAATCTAAAGTAACGCAAAGGAAATTCTTATACTTCTGATGACGTCCCAACTTATAGGGTTCCCGTCGTTCATCTTGTCATACGAGTTACGAGATGGATGGTCAAACGAAATAATGTTTGATATCGGAATGATAGACGTATACGAGAGATTCCTAAATTTTTTTATTAACATACCTGTTCATGATTTATCCCTAATTGTCAACCATTATGGCTTTGGATTTCCTTATAGATATATCTATATAATATTTCACATACTGTAATATGAACACCATCCATAAGGTTAATGTATTAAACAGATTCATATTTCAAAAAGAACAAGTCAGACATCAGGTCATGGTACTATTTAGGGAATTTCATTATCATAACATATACCCCATCTCACCCGGTCTCGCCGGAGATGTACCCCCATCTCACCCGGACAAGCTGGAGAGTCTACTACACCATACCCAGTCTTGCCGGAGAGGTAATTATCATTGTCATTCCCTTAAATAGGATTTTCTCAAATCATGATTTTAAAAGTGCATCATTTATTATGGCTTGCATCAAGAAACAAGGAAATTAGTATTTTTATGATGGATCATATTCTAGAACCGAGTAGTACTAATAAACAAGAAATAACAGTGGCCAAGTGTTATTGCTTATTTATTATACTGGCACTGTTCTAGTCATCATCCTCACGGGATACCAATAACCATCACACTTTTATCTACGGAAGTAATTGGCTTATCTCAAAGCTTTATACTAAGACATTTTTCTTACGTTCAAGTCTAAATACTATTCTAGGTGTTACCAGTAATTATCAATATCCTAATCTTTTTGTTTAAGCATAGATATTATTATGGTTGTGGTTTTTCTTTTGCTTGGAAAATGAAGTTTTGACAAAAATATAATTGTCTCCATTGACACTATAGTTAGGTTCGATGTGATGAGTATACATACAACTAACTCTATTTATGCATATATAACCTTAGATTCCGTTACAAGAAATATTTCATTGAGACAGATGGCATTTTAAAACATAGTAGGTTTCATGGTTTATTCTTATAATAACTTCATGTTTTCATATGAATTATCATTGATATTTTCTTTTATGTTTATCTTTCAGAAGATATTATATTGTGTATACTATTAAGAAATTCTATTAGGTATATGCATATATGTGTATAGAATTTCAAGTCTCTAGTTAATATTAAACTTACATAATATATAAACACATATATATATATATATATATATATATAATACTAAATTATTTTGTAATATATATAAAAAATAATAACTATACATCTGATTGTACTCATCAGGCTTATTTCCATGACTTTATTTTATTCTTTTATAATAGTAGTATATTGAAATAAACTTCCGTAAATTTTATTGAAAATAATATTTTGGAATTTAAGGATGGATAAATAAAAGTTTAAATTAACCAAAATATAAACTTTCTGGACTCATAGGAATAAATTTATTTTTAACTAGTGGGTTGAACCATATGGGTTTAAAATATCAAAACTTAACTCTCAATTTATTGTATATTATATTATTTATTCAAAGAAGTACTTATGGTAAGTAAGTTTGACGTTTCTAAAATTGATTCTAAATATATTTGAGTAATATACATGTATTAGAATATGTATGTATATCCCATACAATAGTAATAGTAATTTATTTAAAGATATTACAATATTAAAATTGTAATCTGATTTTTAGATAAAGTTATATAAAGGACAAACGTACTAAACACACATTTGATTCAACTATTTTTTTTGTGGGGCATCTATTTTAAATTCTAGTTTGAAAAATGAATGTTTAGGAACATTTTAACGTGCCAGGTAAAATAAATAAATAGATACTAAATTATTGATTTAAGTAGGATAAGAAAAGATGTTTTCACTGTTGCAATATCCTTACTTCTAAAAATTTAATTATCTAATCTCTTTTTGTTTTGAATTAATTACTGTTTTCGTCCCTGTGGTTTGTCAAAAATCACTATTTCAGTCCGTTAGTTTAAAAATTGCGGTTTTCTTTCCCTGTGGTTTCATTTTCGTAACCATTTCAGTCCCTGTGGTTTCACTTTCGTAACCATTTCAATCCATTTTTCTGTTAAGTACAGGGACTGAAATGGTTACGAGGTGGACTGAAATGGTTACGAAAGTGAAATCACAGGGACTGAAATCGCAATTTTTAAACTTATGGACTGAAATAGTGATTTTTGACAAACCACAGGGACGAAAATAGTAATTAACTCTTTTGTCTTATATGTATCAATTGTTCGAACCATTAAACCTATCTTTTCTCTCCTTTTATTATACATCATAAAAATTTTATTACTTCTTTTTAAATATAATATTCCAAATGATAGAGAAATGAAAACCTGATTATTTATATATGATTATCGTAATATATATATATATATATATATATATATATATATATAATGACCCTTTTTATCATACCCTCTCTTTATAGTTTTAAATATATAAATTTTACATGTATCCTAATATATATATATATATAAATATATATATATATATATATTTTTGTATTATATATACGTATATATTATTTAAATGTATTATAGTGTATATATATATTTCAAATATAATAGAATTGTATTATTTAACTATTATACATTAGCCAGCTGACTCGAATACTTTTCTTTATAATTTAAGATACACAATCCTATAACTAATATGACTGGTTAATCTTATAATCTTATATTAACTATCTCCATGCATAAGACCTATTCTGTACATACCTTAATATTAAAGATCTATAGAAACGCTTTCAACGTTTAGTTAGGCCTTTCTACGTAGTCCAACCAACCCAAATCTCTAAAGATTTTAAATGATTTTATTTAATCATGAATAACCAACATATTCATTTAACCATCTATTTTATTACTAAGTATTTGAATAGAAACCTTTACAAGTAATCCCAACATCAGTTATTTTATAAAACTATGAAAGTATGAAGTCTTATGGCCAACTGGTTACAAACTAGAAGGGATAAAATGGAATGGTAAATTGGTACGCCTGGGTTTCAAAACTTTCTTTGGCTCGATCCACTAAAGCAATCTTTTAAATTTTATAAATTCTTAAAATCCTTTTGGTTAATTTAATAGCTTCGGTTTTATTTTTTTAGATATAAATTATTTTGAAACAATATTATTAAAACCACGAAGGTTTAAAGCTTTATACCATATATTTCAATATGTATTTTAAACCAAAGTAAATGATTGGTTCCAAAAGATAGTCATGAACATGATTGCTTTGTTAATAACTAACTTAGTTTGATGTATATTATGATATTATTTAAGTACGTGGTATTAATTATCACAGACAAATTTCTAGTATAAACATTTGGGTACAATCATAAAAATATATTGATTAAAAATGGCGAACATTGTGACTTATATATACAAACTATAACTTGAATTCAAAATATACTAGTGATTATGCATCCATAACTTATTTTAGTCTATCTAGGTTATAGGAGTATTAGTCTCAACATGCTTTTATATAAGGTTTATTCTATCTCCTGTCTCTACTAAGTTGTTATCTAATGGGCGAAGTTCCTTTAAAGTTTCTGGCTCATAGGTGGCATGGGTGCTGGTACTGGTTTGGCGATTCGACTATTTAATATAAGTTAATATTTACTGCGGTAGTGGCTATCATATGGAGATTTACCCATTGTTCATCTAATTCATCTTCCCATGGTAGGTTATTGCCTGTTTCCTAAGTTTGTGTATTTATTTCCTTATTGAATATCACTTCCTTTGGTTGTGACTTCTTTATTTTCTTTATTTTCTCTTGACTTTTTCTAATAATTCTACTTCTTTTCTTAGTGGTAAATGGTTTCTCAAACTGTGCCTTACGAATAAATATTCCTTCCTCAGTATCTGCTGAGTATCCTGAGGGATTTCGTTGAAATGAGGTTCCCTTATCTTTTGGTGAACTATCTAACTGACGATAAATGTCCGAAATTCTTTGCTTACCCACACTATAGACTAACAAATACTCAAATAACATAAAGCACATAATTACATAAGTTATTTCCTAACACAGAATTTAAAACTTAAGTGTCAGTAGAACACTTCTTTGGCTTGAACCAGTGGCATGGCTCTGATACCACCTTCTGTCACAACCCCCGACCCAACCCTCGGAGCAGGAGCCGTGAGCCAGTTTCGGTGGTGTCCTGTTATTGTCTAATTTGGCAGTAGAATTTTCATCAGGACCGTAGTTAGGAAATATTTGATCAGAGTAAAATACCACACCTTCATAATATTAAACACATGGGATAAAACCCAAGTTTACAGTACACACATTTTCATAGGAATAAATCCTATTTTTATTTAATAAAAACATCTATTTTATTTTAGGTAACTTTATTCCCACTTTTCCAAGCCTTCAGTGCTGTCCAGCTGGCTTCTATTTGGCTTTCATATATTGTTACCTGTAACGCGTTTAAAAACATTTTGTCAGTGGGAAATACTAGTGAGTGAATCCCAGTTCAATCAAGTTTTAATAAAAACCATTGTACAGTATTGAGTGCGATCTCGCAATTACATTTGTTTCCAAGTCATATCAATTACCACCCACGGTACTGTCAGACCCGACTTGTGGAATGTTACCCCTCCAGTAACAAATTTTGTATACGAAACCCCAACATACCAACGATAATTGTATCCTTACAAATACTCAATAACTGTTTAATATATAATTAATTGTGTGAGGTTTTGTAAAAACAGTTTGCAAAAAGGAGATTACTCACAAAAAGGTTTACACAAAAAGAAGGATTACTCACATTGCTATTTTAGGTATTTCCTTTGTGGCTTCCTGGTTATAATCTAGTTAAATAAACAATTCACACGCGTTAGTATAATAACCCATTTTAACATTAGTAATACCCTCCCCGAGACGACATTCCAACGACTACGTCGGGCAGAACCACGACAGCCGTTACGGAACCCTAGATCAATCGGGCAGAGTATCTAATACATATCCAGGGGTTATGAAACTTGCAACGAGGCAGAGCTTCGCTAATTATGGGGGTATAATGCCTGGTTATAATTCTTACTTTTTCAGAATTGAGAGAGAATCGAAAAGAATTGAACGAGTTGGACTGAAGGCCGATGCCTTCTACTTATAGGGCCTGAAATTGAGTTCTACGCGGCCCACGTAAAGTGTAGCCAAAGGCTCCGCGGCCCGCTAGGGACTACGTGTCCCGGCATAGGGTTGCCGAGTCAGCCCTAGACCCCACACGCGTCGGACACGTGGCGTGCTCTGGTGTGTCCTCGTATCCCAGTCTGTCGCGCCTCGTGTAACCCGAAGACTAAGTCTTCGCGGCCCGTGAGCGTCTACCAAAACTTGTTTTTTTATTTTTATTAATATAAAAGGTATACGGGCTCATTTATCGCATACGGGTATATTTTAGGAAGTGTAAGGGTGCCTGGGGTGTTTTAGGAGGGTTGTTATATTTTGGGAATAATCCCTGAATTTAATAAAATATATATAGTGTACTCGTATTAAGTATAGTAACCTAATTCAACTTTATCCCTACGTCACGAGACAGAACCCCAACGAATTTAGACAAAGGCTTGACATACGTTATGGGGCCCTAGATCAATCGGACAGGGCATCAGTGTCAGGGGTTACCACACTTAAAACGGGTCAGGGCTTTGGAACATTATAGGTTAAATAATAATAAAATTATAGAAATGAGAGAGAGGGAAAAATTGGCGAGGGACACATCTATTTCTAAATGCTTCCTTTCTATTTATACTTGAGATTTGGATTCCTTGAGAGGTAATGTGACAACTCGAATTTCCAAGACTCTTATTTCGCATTTATTGCACGTTAACTGTTTGTGTAGTTAATTATTTGCACAATTAGTTGCCATGGAATTATATACGTTTTGATGCAATGAATCGTATTGTGTGATTGTGCATGGTTGTTTGTTAATTGTGAAAGACTTGGTAAATATATGAACTTGGTGGTGAAACTATGAAATTGTTATGAGATGGTGCACATGTGTAATATATGATACATAGGGAGGTAGAGGGTAATTAGTGAAATCCTAGAGATACTTAACCCTAATCCCTTTTCACTAATCATTTGCACACAAAATAAAGCACGTAGTTCATTCTCTTTGGTTCTCTCTGGAAATCAATCATCATCATCACAAGTTCTTAATCACGCTTGATTATCCTCTTTCTGTCTAGAATCAATCCAAGGTAATTATTAATGATTTGTTGTTGTTCTTGATTCTTGATTATGTGTTCATGAAAACCCTAGCTTTCATATGATGGTTCTGTGCTTTGATTGATTCTGATTATTGTGATAATGGTGTGATTAGTCGTACAATCGATTGCTTGATAATTTAGAATCATGAATGTAAGAATTGTTAACTGTTGATTTGATTACTACTATACAGGTATGTAATTAGGGTTCTTAGTTGTGATATGAGAGAACGTAACTGTTGAATGTTGTACGTAACTGTTACAATCACAAATTGAACTTGAACATTCGTATGTTTGATTATCTGTCAGAGTTTTATGACCTGTTACATGTCCGACCTTTATGATGTAGTATATATTGTCTGAGTTTTATAATAGAGATGTGGTCCGAGCTTTTGAAAAGCTTTGAGGGTCCGAATTTCATGTTGTTTTGAGTATGTCCGAACTTTAAAACAAATAAAAGGGGTCCGAGTTTAATGCCACACCTCATGTCCGACCTTTAGTGATCTTTAGAGTGGTCCGAGTTTCTCTTCATCATGTGTTGTCCGAGTTCTTTAACAACACAAGGTCCGAGTTTTGGCAAAGTTAAAAGGTCCGATGTTTGATTTAAGTGTGGTCCGACATTTAAACTTGGAGTGTTGGTCCAAGTTTCAAAGGGGCATGGCCCATGTCCGAGTTTTAACCCCCATGCCATGTCCGACCTTTGAATCCCCACCCCCTTTGGTCCGAATTTTGAACCCCAAAACCCCCCTCACATGGTCCGACTTTTAAACAGGGGAAACCCACCCCCCCCCCCCAACACTTGTCCGAGCTTTTAAGAAGGGCAAGGCCCTGTCTATTTTGTGTATGATTAATATGAAGCCATGTATTTTATGTTAATTTATAATTGGATCTGTTAGATGTGTATGCTATTATGTTTAGCCACAAACTCTGATTAAGCTTGATAACGATGTTAATATGTTAAGTATGTTAACGGTGGCAATTAGGTTAACATCCACGTTAGATTAAATGGCGTAATCAAAGACACGACGCATGAATTATGTGAATATGATTAACCGATTACATGATGTATGATTCTATATGTGTATAATCGTATGATATTGAATGCAACTGTATGATTCTGCATGCGTGAACATTCTATGTGATATCATCATGTACACAATAAACACACAAGACACAGCTGCTTGAATGTCAATGATTTGCAAACCCTAATTTGATGCAAACACTTACATCGTATCATGTGCAACATATCCTAGGTCGTGTGTAACGGACTTAGACATTTGATAAACCCTAGAGCATAGCATACCGAGCAAACCAAGGTGAGTTCACACAGCCAAGGCATGGGGTTCCCAGGGTGGGAATGGGATTGATTTATTCATTTGTACTTCTCTAGATAATGGAACGTAGTGATATGATCCTCGGGTGAGGAAGGTGATTGGTTAAGATACTGCTAGACTAGTGATGCTTATAGAACTGATCTTCGCACACACGCCAGGGTTGGCTGCGATAATATGACTGATCTTCGCACACATGCCAGGGTTGGCTGCGATAATATGACTGATCTTCGCACACATGCCTAGGAAGGCTGCGAAGTATACACTAAAACTTCGCACAGGTGCCGGGTGGCCGCGATACAAACATACCTAGTCTAGAATACTTGAGAACTTTCCCTAATCTTCGCATACATGCCTGGAGGGCTGCGATACAAACTAATACGATACATGACATAACGAACGAACACAAGGCTTACTATACTATTACAATTACTGATCTATAAACTGTGAGCTCCCTCAACTAGTTGTTGATTCTCTGTTACATGCCTTGCAGGTCGTTAGATACATGGAGCTTGCACAGGGAGGAGCAGGTCGTTGTGGAGCATGGATCGTGGATGCCATGTTAAAACATTTAAACATTTGAACTTACGTTATACATTGGGTTTTCATACTTATGCTTCCGCTACACTTTGAAACTATAATCATGTTTTGAACACCTATCGTATTGAAGGATTCTTTTACATTTAATTTACTTGATATTAATTACATGTTCAATATGATTGGTGGCTTGATCCTGGTCAGTCACGCTCCCAAGCGGTGATACTCCGCGTGTGGATTTTGGGGGTGTGACAGATTGGTATCAGAGCCATTGGTTATAGAGAACTTGGTTTTAATATGGGGAAAACGTTTTTATTAAAACCAGACTATAACCAGAACAGTGCTCTCAACGATCCACAATGACGCTTCGCTCCACGTGCAAGACTCAACATACTAGGTAATAAGGGTTATGTTTATTGCCTACATGCTAGAATTGCATAGAATTTTGCTCGTAGTATGCTTAAACTACATTGCTCACTATTTGTTATTGCTTGAGAACACTTATGTGCTTACACTCTTCTGTCATTGCACTACTCGCGAACCATTCTCACTTACACTACTTTTATGTGACAACCCGAAACCTAGAACCTTCATTGTGTCTTGATGCGATATACTTGTACGTTATGTGATTAGTTGAATGGTTAAACTTAATGATAACGTGAACCTTTTTACGTGATAAGTGCTTTGTTATGTGTGTATTGTATATATATGTGCACGTGTTTTATGTGAACCGAGAACCCGACACGAAACAACAAAGAACCCGACTCGAGACCACGAGGTCTCGAGTGGACTTGGGCCGAGAACCTTTGGCCGGATGGGCCATTGGGCCGAAAATCCTTAGCCGAAACCCATAGGGTGCACACACTTGGAACTTTGACTATAAATACACTACCCTTAGTTAGTTCTTGCCATTTGTTGAACAATACAACACACACACTCTCCTACTTCTCTCTCTAAGCCTTAAGAACACAAACACACCTCCAAGACTCTCGGATCTAATCGGTTAGCACAAGGACTCTCGGGTTTGGAACTTTGGATCGGCACACACACACCTCACCAACCGGTTAGTATTTCTTGTTGGATATTGTTGAATGCTTAAGTGTTAAATATGTTCATGATGTGTTTGTGCTTGAATAAATGTATGATGAGATTATGTGACAATATGTTAAGTTGTTAAGTTATACATAATGTTTTGAAAAAGAAATCGGTTCATGAATGTTTCTTGTTATGAGTGGAACTATACATATTTGATGTTGAAAATGGGTTCATTGTATGTTAAAAAGGGTGAATGATGATATTGGTTGCACTTGGATTAGATCCGAAAAGTTTGGGTGTTTATACTATGAAAATCGGCTAATGAATATGTTTGTCAAGTAGGATGCATGCTAGTAGATTGTATCTTGATAGTTGTTCATGATTTTGGGTGAATAAGTGTTGTTTATGTTATGAAGAACTTGAATATATGCTTTGAATGTATGAAGAACACTTTGAATGATAGTTGAAGATTGAAAACCCTTGTGATTTTGATCCATCTTTGACTAGTAACCTGATTAGGAAAACTGTTAGTGGAATGCTATTGGTTATTTCCGGATTTGGGCCTGATTATATTGTACTAATGGGACTGATACACCTGCATCAACACGTGAACTTGAAAACGACAGCTTACCGACTCGCAATCACCCGGTTACGACTCGCAACCACAGCGTGATGACTCGAGACCACGCGGTTGCGACTCGCAACCATAACAGGACAAGCCGAAACCACAGGTTACGAGTCCCGTTGCGACTCGAGACCTTAGCATGATGAACCGAGACTACGGTTGCGACACCGGTTGCGACTCGCAACCATCCATGATCAACACACAGCATGACTCGAGACCATGCTTGCGAGTCCGGTTGCGACTCGAGACCACACTTTTGGGCCTTAGTTAATGGGCCAGACTGATGGGCTTCTGTGTTAACTGCTTTTACGTGTTTGGGCCTAAGTAGTTGGGCTGAACTTGTGAACCGTATGTGCTTCTGTTGACTGTTAACTGTTACTGCTAAACGTGCTTGCCAAACGTGTTGAACATTTGTACACTACTTGGTTCGAATCTGATTATACGTGATATCCGTGTTAGGACGTTATTGACTACTTGCGACTTGATTGACTTTCTGTGATTAACTGCCGAGCAAACCAAGGTGAGTTCACACCCTTTACAAAGCATGGGACTCCCTGGGATGGGAACGGGGTTAAGGAACGAGGATTCCTCGTCTACCTTGGGTAGGACGTCAGTGGTTCAGGAATGTGATTCCTCGTCCGGATGGACGGATAAACGTACTAGACTAAAACTCTATCACGAAGTCCCTCCTTTTTGTATCGACTAATCGCCGGGCCAATGGCGAGCGGGTCATTAGTTAGATAGCGCTATTTAGGTCTGACAAGCCTCACACCGTGCCGCAGAGGACGGGCGTGAACTAATGGATCTGGGGCACGTCAATGATGATAGACATTGATGTTTTCAGGGCACATAAACATGACTACAGTCAGCAATCGATACGGTAACGAGTCTAGTATACACATGGGGTAGCCCCCACGGCTGGAGAGCCAGATGATGTACATGGGGTAGCCCCCACGGCCGAAATGCCTGATAACTACATGGGGTAGCCCCCACGGCCGGAGTGCCGGAGTAACTGGGAACGAACTGGTCACGTTTTTTTTAAACTATGGGGTAACCCCCACGGCAGGATGCCAGATAAAGTAAACTGTTTTCGAAACAACTAAAACGAACGCCCACCCGTGAACTCACTCAACTAGTTGTTGACTCGTTACTACATGCTTTGCAGGACCATAGGTACTCAGTGGGAGCTTGCATGGAGGAAGATCGTTGTGGGACAGGGATTGCTACAAGACTATGTTAAACTTGAAACTTTTGGAACTTATGTTATAACTTTAAACTTATGCTTCCGCTTGCAACTTAAACTTATTTGTTTTGGAACACCAATCGTGAATGGTTAAACTTTTATAACTACTTATATGCTTGTTCAGTATGATTGGTGGCTGGATCCTGGTCAGTCACGCCTCCAAGCGGTAGTACTCCGCAGGTGGGATTTTGGGGGTGTGACAGATTGGTATCAGAGCCATTGGTTATAGTGAACTTGGTTTTAATAAAGGAGAAACGTTTTTGTTAAAACCAGACTATAACCGGTTTAGTGCTCAACGGTCCACAACGACACTTCGCTCCTCATGCAAGGCTCGACGTTCTAGGTAATATGATGTATGTATATTGCCTACTTGATTAGTTACGTAGTACATTGCTCATGGTATGCTTGATTAGTATAACTACTGTTGTTTGAACACGTGCGTGCTTACCCTGTCCTACTATTGTACTTTCGCGAACCACTCTCACACGTATTACTCTTATTATGAAGAAACATGTCTGGACGCGTTAACATGACACAAGCCCAGTTGACGGCTTTGATCAACGAACGAGTTGCCGCAGCGCTCGCAGCTGCACACGCAGGAGGTATATCCTGCAGTCCGAAATTGTTCTAGGATCATTTGGATCCTACTCTCGTGAACCAACCTTTGTGTGTTAAACTCTGTCTTTCTTTCACCTACCCTAGGTCAATATGCTCAGGCACCGGTGTGCACTTTTAAGACCTTTATGGACTGTCGACCCACAACTTTTAGCGGCACTGAAGGAGCAGTAGGTCTCCTACACTGGTTTGAGAAACTGGAATCTGTGTTCGAAATGTGCGAATGCCCTGAAGCGCGCAGGGTGAAGTATGCTACTGGTACTCTCGAGGGTTTGGCTCTCACGTGGTGGAATGCTCAAGTGCAGATGTTAGGGTTGGTTGCTGCCAACGCCACCCCATGGGAAAACTTCAAGGAAATGATCAGGGAGGAATACTGCAGTCGTGACGACATTCACAAACTGGAAGATGAGTTTTACAATCTCAAGATGTCAGGATCAGAAATTGAGGCATACACTAAGAGATCGCATGAGCTTGCCTTGTTGTGTCCTACTATGGTGGATCCTCCCTACAAGCGAATTGAACTCTATCTCAAGGGCTTGGTGCCAGAGATCCAAAGTCATGTGACTTCAGCGAGGTTGACTACTATCCAGCAGGTTGTACAGTTGGCTCACCGTCTTACTGACCAAGCGGTGGAGCAGAACAAGTTACCGAAGCGTATAGGTGCTGCAACTACTTCTGGTGCTTCTAGTGGGGATAAACGGAAATGGGATGGAACTTCAAGCAGGGGTTCAACTTCAGTGCAAACTCAGTCTCAGCAGAGAAAGACAGATGATCACAAGAGCCCCAGTCAGCAGTCGTCTGGTGGTCAAAGTCATGGTGGATACAAAGGAAATCACCCCAAGTGCAATCGTTGTAGCCTACACCACAGTGGGCCATGCACCAGGGGCAACTGTCATCGATGCAACAAGCCTGGTCATGTTGCAAAGGATTGCAGGAGCGCATATCCTGTCAATCAGAATCGTCAGCAACCTCAGCAGAACCAGCGACAGCAGCAGGGTAACAACAAAGGATGCTTTCAGTGTGGAGCTGAAGGCCACTTCAAGAAAGATTGTCCCCAACTGAACCAGAACAACAACAACAATCAGGGGAATGGTAACAATGGGAACAACAACAATGGTGCTAGGGGACGAGTGTTCGTGATCGGTCAAGGTGAAGCAAGGAATGATCCCAACGTGGTGACGGGTAAGTTCCTTCTCGACGACTTTTATGTTACAGTCTTATTTGATTCGGGTGCCGATACTAGCTATGTGTCACTAGAGGTTAGTAAGATGCTTAAGCGTATTCCTACACCCCTGAGCGACAAGCACACCGTAGAGCTAGCTAATGGTAAGAGTTTGGAAGCCTCACACGTAGTCAAGGGTTGTCAGCTTATTCTCGCTAACCAGACCTTCTCTATTGATCTTATTCCTATTGTCTTGGGTAGTTTCGACGTTGTCATTGGAATGGATTGGTTATCCCAACACCGAGCAGAGATTCTTTGCAACGAGAAGATCGTTCGTATTCCTGGTTTAGGTAGTGAACCTCTCATGATTCGTGGCGACAAGAGAAGTGCTGTTGAGAACATTATCTCTCTTCTTAAAGCCCAGAAATGCTTACGAAAAGGCCACACTGCGATTTTGGCTCTAGTTACTGATACCACAGAGAAGGAGAAGAAGCTAGAAGATTTTCCGGTTGTACGCGACTATCCTGAGGTATTCCCTGAGGAATTACCTGGTCTTCCGCCCCATCGCCAAGTCGAGTTTCAGATTGATCTAGCTCCTGGAGCCGCGCCTGTAGCTCGTGCACCTTATCGTTTAGCGCCATCAGAGTTGGAAGAACTCTCCACGCAACTACAAGAACTCTTGGATAAGGGTTTTATTCGTCCTAGCTCATCGCCTTGGGGAGCTCCAGTGTTATTTGTGAAGAAGAAGGACGGTACCTTCAGAATGTGTATCGACTATCGCGAACTCAACAAAGTGACTGTGAAGAATCGTTATCCTCTACCGCGTATTGACGACTTGTTCGACCAGTTGCAGGGGTCGAGTTACTATTCAAAGATCGATCTGAGATCGGGATATCACCAGCTGAGAGTTCGGGAAGAGGACGTCTCTAAGACGGCCTTTAGGACTCGATATGGGCACTATGAGTTTTTGGTCATGCCGTTTGGGCTGACGAACGCACCGGCAGTTTTTATGGATTTGATGAATCGAGTGTGCAAACCGTATCTGGACAAGTTTGTCATAGTCTTTATCGACGACATCCTGATTTATTCTAAGAGTAAAGAAGAGCATGAACAGCATCTACGACTTATTTTGGAACTCCTCCGGAAGGAACAGCTTTACGCAAAATTCTCGAAATGCGACTTCTGGCTTCGAGAGGTCCATTTCCTAGGGCATGTGGTGAACAAGGATGGGATTCACGTTGATCCATCCAAAGTGGAATTTATTAAGAACTGGCCTGCACCTCGTACACCAAAGGAAATTCGCCAATTTTTGGGATTGGCAGGTTACTACAGGAGATTCATTAAGGATTTTTCTAAGATCGCGCAACCTCTCACCTTACTAACGCAGAAAGGCGTTGTTTATCATTGGGGAAATGCACAAGAGTTAGCTTTTCAGCATCTAAAGGATAGACTTTGTAGTGCACCTATCCTTTCACTGCCAGAGGGCACAGATGATTTTGTGGTTTACTGTGATGCATCAATTCAAGGTCTTGGTTGTGTATTGATGCAACGAGATAAAGTCATAGCCTACGCCTCACGACAACTCAAAGTTCACGAGAAGAACTACACGACACATGATTTAGAGCTGGGAGCTGTTGTTTTCGCTCTTAAACTATGGCGGCATTACCTGTACGGAACCAAGTGCGCCATCTACACCGACCACAGAAGTTTAGAACACATATTCAAGCAGAAGGAACTGAATATGCGGCAGCGACGATGGGTCGAGCTGCTGAATGATTACGAGTGCTCTATCAGGTATCACCCGGGCAAGGCCAATATAGTGGCGGACGCCCTGAGTCGAAAGGACACTACGCCTAAGCGTGTAAGAGCTTTACAACTCACGATCCATTCTAGTCTACCTTCGCAAATACGAGCTGCTCAGATAGAAGCACTGAAACCAGAAAACGTTAGAGCTGAAGCTCTACGCGGGTCAAGGCAACGCTTAGAACAGAAGGAAGACGGTGCTTATTATGTAACAGGACGCATTTGGGTCCCACTCTATGGCGACTTACGAGAACTTGTGATGGATGAAGCGCACAAATCTCGCTACTCGGTACACCCTGGTTCGGACAAGATGTACCACGATATTAAAACCACGTATTGGTGGCCTAGCATGAAGGCCCACATAGCAACTTATGTCAGCAAGTGTTTGACTTGTGCGCGAGTCAAGACGGAATATCAGAAACCTTCAGGCCTACTTCAGCAACCAGAGATACCACAATGGAAATGGGAGCAAATTTCCATGGATTTCGTTACTGGCCTACCTAGATCACAGCGCGGAAACGATACTATCTGGGTGATCGTGGATCGACTCACAAAATCCGCACACTTTTTGGCAATCAAGGAGACGGATAAGTTCTCCACTCTAGCGGAAATATACCTCAAGGAAGTTGTTTCGAGGCACGGGGTGCCCACTTCTATCATCTCTGATCGAGATGCACGTTTTACTTCGGAACTGTGGCAGGCAATGCACAAGTCTTTTGGCTCACGTCTTGATATGAGCACAGCATATCACCCACAGACGGACGGGCAGTCCGAGCGAACTATTCAGACCTTAGAAGACATGCTTCGCGCTTGTGTAATCGACTTTGGCAACAGCTGGGAAAGGCATCTGCCACTCGTGGAATTTTCGTATAATAACAGCTACCACACCAGCATTAAAGCTGCTCCGTTTGAGGCATTGTACGGACGTAAATGCCGGTCACCCCTCTGTTGGGCAGAGGTGGGGGATAGTCAAATCACTGGTCCAGAACATGTGGTAGACACTACTGAGCGGATTGCTCAAATACGACAACGCATGGCGGCCGCTCGTGACCGTCAGAAGGCCTACGCCGATAAGGGCAGGAAACCACTCGAGCTCCAGGTTGGGGAGCGGGTTTTACTCAAAGTTTCACCCTGGAAGGGTGTGGTTCGTTTTGGTAAACGCGGCAAACTCAACCCACGATACGTTGGACCTTTCGAAATTCTTGAGAAAATAGGCAAGGTGGCCTACAGACTGAAATTACCAGCAGAACTCGGTGCAGTTCACAACGTTTTCCATGTGTCAAATCTGAAGAAGTGTCTGTCAGATGAGACGCACGTAGTTCCTCTGAAAGAACTCACGATCGACGAACAGTTGAAATTCGTCGAAGAACCTGTCGAGATCACGGACCGGGATGTTAAGGTCCTCAAGAGCACTAGAATACCTCTTGTTCGAGTTCGTTGGAACTCACGTCGCGGCCCAGAGTTTACCTGGGAGCGCGAAGATCGGATGAAACAAAAGTATCCCCAACTGTTTGAGAACAGTACAAACGCTACTGAGGCTGAAGCTACGGAATTTCGGGACGAAATTCCAGATCAACGGGGGGTGGATGTGACACCCCAGGATAACCGGGAAAACATTACAACTTGACTAGCTTCCTCAGTGAGTGCCATCAAATTTCGGGACGAAATTTCTTTCAACTTGGGGATGATGTGACAACCCGAAACCTAGAACCTTCATTGTGTCTTGATGCGATATACTTGTACGTTATGTGATTAGTTGAATGGTTAAACTTAATGATAACGTGAACCTTTTTACGTGATAAGTGCTTTGTTATGTGTGTATTGTATATATATGTGCACGTGTTTTATGTGAACCGAGAACCCGACACGAAACAACAAAGAACCCGACTCGAGACCACGAGGTCTCGAGTGGACTTGGGCCGAGAACCTTTGGCCGGATGGGCCATTGGGCCGAAAATCCTTAGCCGAAACCCATAGGGTGCACACACTTGGAACTTTGACTATAAATACACTACCCTTAGTTAGTTCTTGCCATTTGTTGAACAATACAACACACACACTCTCCTACTTCTCTCTCTAAGCCTTAAGAACACAAACACACCTCCAAGACTCTCGGATCTAATCGGTTAGCACAAGGACTCTCGGGTTTGGAACTTTGGATCGGCACACACACACCTCACCAACCGGTTAGTATTTCTTGTTGGATATTGTTGAATGCTTAAGTGTTAAATATGTTCATGATGTGTTTGTGCTTGAATAAATGTATGATGAGATTATGTGACAATATGTTAAGTTGTTAAGTTATACATAATGTTTTGAAAAAGAAATCGGTTCATGAATGTTTCTTGTTATGAGTGGAACTATACATATTTGATGTTGAAAATGGGTTCATTGTATGTTAAAAAGGGTGAATGATGATATTGGTTGCACTTGGATTAGATCCGAAAAGTTTGGGTGTTTATACTATGAAAATCGGCTAATGAATATGTTTGTCAAGTAGGATGCATGCTAGTAGATTGTATCTTGATAGTTGTTCATGATTTTGGGTGAATAAGTGTTGTTTATGTTATGAAGAACTTGAATATATGCTTTGAATGTATGAAGAACACTTTGAATGATAGTTGAAGATTGAAAACCCTTGTGATTTTGATCCATCTTTGACTAGTAACCTGATTAGGAAAACTGTTAGTGGAATGCTATTGGTTATTTCCGGATTTGGGCCTGATTATATTGTACTAATGGGACTGATACACCTGCATCAACACGTGAACTTGAAAACGACAGCTTACCGACTCGCAATCACCCGGTTACGACTCGCAACCACAGCGTGATGACTCGAGACCACGCGGTTGCGACTCGCAACCATAACAGGACAAGCCGAAACCACAGGTTACGAGTCCCGTTGCGACTCGAGACCTTAGCATGATGAACCGAGACTACGGTTGCGACACCGGTTGCGACTCGCAACCATCCATGATCAACACACAGCATGACTCGAGACCATGCTTGCGAGTCCGGTTGCGACTCGAGACCACACTTTTGGGCCTTAGTTAATGGGCCAGACTGATGGGCTTCTGTGTTAACTGCTTTTACGTGTTTGGGCCTAAGTAGTTGGGCTGAACTTGTGAACCGTATGTGCTTCTGTTGACTGTTAACTGTTACTGCTAAACGTGCTTGCCAAACGTGTTGAACATTTGTACACTACTTGGTTCGAATCTGATTATACGTGATATCCGTGTTAGGACGTTATTGACTACTTGCGACTTGATTGACTTTCTGTGATTAACTGCCGAGCAAACCAAGGTGAGTTCACACCCTTTACAAAGCATGGGACTCCCTGGGATGGGAACGGGGTTAAGGAACGGGGATTCCTCGTCTACCTTGGGTAGGACGTCAGTGGTTCAGGAATGTGATTCCTCGTCCGGATGGACGGATAAACGTACTAGACTAAAACTCTATCACGAAGTCCCTCCTTTTTGTATCGACTAATCGCCGGGCCAATGGCGAGCGGGTCATTAGTTAGATAGCGCTATTTAGGTCTGACAAGCCTCACACCGTGCCGCAGAGGACGGGCGTGAACTAATGGATCTGGGGCACGTCAATGATGATAGACATTGATGTTTTCAGGGCACATAAACATGACTACAGTCAGCAATCGATACGGTAACGAGTCTAGTATACACATGGGGTAGCCCCCACGGCTGGAGAGCCAGATGATGTACATGGGGTAGCCCCCACGGCCGAAATGCCTGATAACTACATGGGGTAGCCCCCACGGCCGGAGTGCCGGAGTAACTGGGAACGAACTGGTCACGTTTTTTTTAAACTATGGGGTAACCCCCACGGCAGGATGCCAGATAAAGTAAACTGTTTTCGAAACAACTAAAACGAACGCCCACCCGTGAACTCACTCAACTAGTTGTTGACTCGTTACTACATGCTTTGCAGGACCATAGGTACTCAGTGGGAGCTTGCATGGAGGAAGATCGTTGTGGGACAGGGATTGCTACAAGACTATGTTAAACTTGAAACTTTTGGAACTTATGTTATAACTTTAAACTTATGCTTCCGCTTGCAACTTAAACTTATTTGTTTTGGAACACCAATCGTGAATGGTTAAACTTTTATAACTACTTATATGCTTGTTCAGTATGATTGGTGGCTGGATCCTGGTCAGTCACGCCTCCAAGCGGTAGTACTCCGCAGGTGGGATTTTGGGGGTGTGACATTTTACTATGAAGATCATGTCTGGACGTGTGAACATGACTCAAGACCAGTTGACGACACTTATCAATGAACTAGTAGCTGCGGCACTTGCAGCTGCAAACGCAGGAGGTATACCCTGCAGTCGTAACTTATTCTAGGATCTTTAGATCCTACGTTCCTAAACAACTCTTATGTTTAACCTCGTTCTGATCTTACACATTAGGTCAACACGCTCATCAACCCGTTTGCACCTTCAAGAACTTCATGGACTGTCGTCCAGGCACATTCAGTGGCACCGAGGGGGCAGTGGGACTCCTCCATTGGTTTGAGAAGTTAGAGTCGGTATTCGAAATGTGTGAATGCCCTGAGGATCGCAGGGTGAAGTACGCCACTGGCACGTTGGAAGGAATCACGTTAACTTGGTGGAACGCGCAAGTGCAGATCTTAGGGTTGGCAGCTGCTAACGCCACCCCTTGGAATGACTTCAAGGAACTGATTAAACGTGAATACTGCACTCGAGAAGACATCCACAAGCTGGAAGATGAGTTCTATCATTTGAAAATGACTGGGTCAGAGATTGAAGCTTACACTAAACGGTCGAACGAGCTGGCCGTGTTGTGTCCAACTATGGTGGACCCTCCAATCAAGCGCATTGAGTTGTATCTCAAGGGGTTAGCGCCAGAAATTTAGAGACATGTGACATCGGCTAATCTTGATAATATCCAGGCTATTCAGCGCCTTGCTCATCGTATTACGGATCAGGCAGTGGAACAGAACAAGCTGCCAAAACGCATCAGGGCTACCACTACTGCTGTTACTACTTATGCTACTCCCAGTGACAACAAGAGAAAATGGGAGGGGGATTCCAGCAGGGGATCAGTTTCTGTTCAGTCTCAAGCACAGCAACATAAGACAAACGACTACCAGAATCCGAGTCAGCAGACATCAGGCAGGCAGGGGCAGGGTGGATATCGGGGAATTCACCCATTGTGTAATAAGTGCAACAGACACCACAGCGGGCGGTGTCGTAAAGAACGATGTCAGAGATGTCTCAAGTTAGGGCATGAAGCTAAAGACCGCAGGAGTTCGCGACCTGCAAATCAGAATCAGCAACACCCACCACCAGCTCCACAGAACCAGCACCAGCAACAGCAACAGCGGGGCAACAGGGGATGTTTTCAGTGTGGGGCTGAAGGTCATTTCAAGCGTGATTGCCCCCAGTTAAACCAGAACCAGAATCGCAACAACAACAACAATCAAGGCAATGGTAACAACAACGGGGGAAACAACAACAACAATGGCAATGAAGCAAGGGGTCGTGCATTTGTGTTGGGGCAGGGTGATGCCAGAAATGATCCCAACGTCGTTATGGGTAAGTTTCTTCTCGACGATATTTATGTTACTGTTTTGTTTGATTCGGGTGCGGATACGAGTTATATGTCTTTGAAAATGAGTAAATTGTTAAAACGTACACCAACACCTCTAAACACCAAACATGTCGTAGAACTAGCAAATGGTAAAAGTGTAGAAGCCACACATATAGTCAAGGGTTGTAACATCGTTCTAGCGGGTCAGACCTTCTCGATTGATCTCATTCCTATAGTTCTGGGTAGTTTTGATATCGTCATTGGAATGGATTGGTTATCCAAGCAGCAGGCGGAGATCCTATGCAAGGAGAAGATCATTCGTATTCCTCGTGCGGGTAAGGAACCTCTCGAAGTTCAAGGCGACAAGAGTGGTGCTGTGGTTGACATCATCTCTTTCTTGAAGGCTCAGAAATGTTTACGAAAGGGTCCTACTGCCATTTTGGCACTTGTTACAGATGCATCGGCAAAAGAGAAAAGGATAGAGGATATTCCAGTTGTACGCGAATTTCCTCAACTATTTCCTGAAGATTTACCTGGTCTACCGCCTCATCGTCAGGTCGAGTTTCAAGTCGAGCTAGCTCCAGGAGCAGCACCTATAGCTCGCGCACCGTATCGTTTAGCTCCAACTGAACTGGAAGAACTTTCAAAGCAACTACAAGAGCTCTTGGATAAGGGCTTTATTCGTCCAAGCTCTTCGCCTTGGGGAGCTCCGGTACTATTCGTGAAAAAGAAGGATGGCACTTTCAGGATGTGCATTGATTACCGCGAATTGAACAAGGTCACAGTGAAGAACCGCTATCCTCTTCCTCGTATTGACGATTTATTCGACCAGTTGCAAGGGTCGAGTTACTACTCTAAGATTGATCTAAGGTCAGGGTATCATCAGCTGAGAGTCCAGGATGAGGACGTCTCCAAGACAGCATTCAGAACTCGCTACGGTCACTACGAGTTTCTTGTCATGCCATTTGGGTTAACGAACGCGCCCGCCGTTTTTACGGATCTTATGAACAGGGTGTGCAAACCCTATCTAGACAAGTTCGTCATCGTTTTCATCGACGACATTCTGATCTACTCCAAGAGTCAGGAGGAACACGAGCAGCACTTACGACTTATCTTGGAACTTCTTCGAAAGGAGCAATTGTACGCCAAGTTTTCAAAATGCGACTTCTGGCTTCGAGAAGTCCACTTCTTAGGCCATGTAGTGAACAGGGATGGGATTCATGTCGATACATCCAAAGTAGATTCGATCAGGAACTGGCCTGCACCACGTACACCAACGGAAATACGCCAATTCTTGGGTTTGGTGGGGTATTACAGACGATTCATCAAAGATTTCTCCAAGATCGCACAGCTGCTTACGATACTGACACAGAAAGGTGTCACCTACCGTTGGGGAGGTTCTCAGGAAAACGCTTTTCAGTACTTAAAGGATAGGCTTTGCAGCGCACCTATTCTCTCATTGCCAGAAGGCACGGATGATTTTGTGGTCTATTGTGACGCGTCGATACAGGGACTTGGTTGTGTATTGATGCAGCGGGATAAGGTTATTGCTTACGCTTCTCGTCAACTCAAGGTTCATGAACGAAACTACACGACGCACGATTTAGAGCTGGGAGCTGTTGTTTTCGCGCTCAAGATATGGCGACACTACCTGTACGGTACCAAGTGCATAATTTACACCGATCACAGGAGTCTCGAGCATATCTTCAAGCAGAAGGAATTGAATATGCGTCAACGAAGATCGGTTGAACTTTTAAACGATTACGAATGCGCCATCAAGTACCATCCAGGCAAAGCCAATGTTGTGGTTGACGCTCTCAGTCGGAAAGACACTCTACCTAGGCGCGTACGAGCTTTGCAGCTCACTATTCAGTCCAGTCTTCCTGCACAGATACGAACTGCTCAGATCGAAGCATTAAAACCAGAAAACGTCAGGGCTGAAGCCTTACGCGGCTCCAGGCAATG
Organism: Helianthus annuus; assembly: GCF_002127325.2. Classification (NCBI taxonomy): domain Eukaryota; kingdom Viridiplantae; phylum Streptophyta; class Magnoliopsida; order Asterales; family Asteraceae; genus Helianthus; species Helianthus annuus. The sequence goes on along the minus strand of NC_035443.2, from coordinate 78,804,006 downwards.
ATTAGAACAAAAGGAAGACGGCGCCTACTATGTGACAAGGCGTATTTGGGTACCACTATACGGCGGTTTACGAGAACTTGTGATGGATGAAGCTCACAAGTCTCGCTACTCGGTACACCCAGGGTCGGATAAAATGTATCACGATCTCAAAACAACATATTGGTGGCCTAGCATGAAAGCACACATCGCTACCTACGTTGGCAAGTGTTTGACATGCGCAAAAGTCAAAGTGGAGTATCAGAAACCAGCGGGCCTACTTCAACAACCCATGATACCACAATGGAAATGGGAAGAAATTTCCATGGATTTTGTTACAGGCCTACCCAGATCCCAGCGTGGGAATGATACTATATGGGTGATCGTGGATCGACTCACCAAGTCTGCACACTTCCTCGCTATTAAGGAAACGGATAAGTTCTCCACTCTCGCAGACGTTTATCTTAAAGAAGTTGTTTCGAGGCACGGGGTGCCCACCTCCATCATTTCGGATCGGGATGCACGATTCACGTCAGAGCTATGGCAAGCAATGCATAAATCTTTCGGCTCACGGTTAGACATGAGCACAGCATATCATCCTCAGACGGATGGGCAGTCTGAGCGAACGATCCAGACTCTCGAAGACATGCTTCGGGCATGTGTTATTGATTTCGGCAACGGCTGGGAAAAGCATCTTCCTTTGGTAGAGTTTTCGTATAATAACAGTTATCACACCAGCATACAAGCCGCTCCATTCGAGGCATTGTACGAACGTAAATGCCAGTCACCTCTCTGTTGGGCAGAGGTGGGGGATAGTCAGATCACGGGTCCAGAGATTGTAGTGGACGCCACGGAAAAGATTGCACAGATACGACAACGCATGGCGGCAGCACGCGACCGTCAGAAGGCCTACGCGGACAAGCGTAGGAAGCCTTTGGAATTTCAGGTCGGGGACCGGGTTATACTTAAAGTCTCACCTTGGAAGGGTGTGGTTCGTTTTGGCAAACGGGGCAAACTAAATCCGCGGTACGTCGGACCGTTTGAGATCATTGAGAAAATAGGCAAAGTGGCCTACAAGCTAAACCTACCAGCTGAACTCGGTGCAGTTCATAATGTATTTCACGTGTCGAATCTGAAGAAGTGCCTGTCAGATGAGACCCTCATAGTTCCTTTTAAGGAACTCACTATCGACGAGCGGTTGCAGTTCGTCGAGGAGCCAGTTGAAATCACGGACCGGGATGTTAAGGTCCTCAAAAACAAGAGAATCCCTCTTGTCCGAGTTCGTAGGAACTCCAAACGTGGCCCAGAGTACACCTGGGAACGCGAATACCAGATGACAGAAAAGTACCCCCAGTTATTCAAAACCAATGCAACTACTACTGAGGCTGAAGCTCCTACTGCGGAATTTCGGGACGAAATTCCAAATCAACGGGGGGATGATGTGACACCCCAGGAAAACCAGTAAACGATACAACTTACCTAGCTTGCTCAGTAACCGTATGCTAAATTTCGGGACGAAATTTCTTTTAAGTTGGGGATAATGTGACAACTCGAATTTCCAAGACTCTTATTTCGCATTTATTGCACGTTAACTATTTGTGTAGGTAATTATTTGCACAATTAGTTGCCATGGAATTATATACGTTTTGATGCAATGAATCGTATTGTGTGATTGTGCATGGTTGTTTGTTAATTGTGAAAGACTTGGTAAATATATGAACTTGGTGGTGAAACTATGAAATTGTTATGAGATGGTGTACATGTGTAAAATATGATACTTAGGGAGGTAGAGGGTAATTAGTGAAATCCTAGAGATACTTAACCCTAATCCCTTTTCACTAATCATTTGCACACAAAACAAAGCACGTAGTTCATTCTCTTTGGTTCTCTCTAGAAATCAATCATCATCATCACAAGTTCTTAATCACGCTTGATTATCCTCTTTCTGTCTAGAATCAATCCAAGGTAATTATTAATGATTTGTTGTTGTTCTTGATTCTTGATTATGTGTTCATGAAAACCCTAGCTTTCATATGATGGTTCTGTGCTTTGATTGATTCTGATTATTGTGATAATGGTGTGATTAGTCGTACAATCGATTGCTTGATAATTTAGAATCATGATATGTAAGAATTGTTAACTGTTGATTTGATTATTACTATACAGGTATGTAATTAGGGTTCTTAGTTGTGATATGAGAGAACGTAACTATTGAATGTTGTACGTAACTGTTACAATCACAAATTGAACTTGAACATTCGTATGTTTGATTATCTGTCAGAGTTTTATGACCTGTTACATGTCCGACCTTTATGATGTAGTATATGTTGTCTGAGTTTTAAAATAGAGATGTGGTCCGAGCTTTTGAAAAGCTTTGAGGGTCCGAATTTCATGTTGTTTTGAGTATGTCCGAACTTTAAAACAAATAAAAGGGGTCCGAGTTTAATGCCACACCTCATGTCCGACCTTTAGTGATCTTTAGAGTGGTCCGAGTTTCTCTTCATCATGTGTTGTCCGAGTTCTTTAACAACACAAGGTCCGATGTTTGATTTAAGTGTGGTCCGACATTTAAACTTGGAGTGTTGGTCCGAGTTTCAAAGGGGCATGGCCCATGTCCGAGTTTAAACCCCCATGCCATGTCCGACCTTTGAATCCCCACCCCCTTTGGTCCGAATTTTGAACCCCAAAACCCCCTTCACATGGTCCGACTTTTAAACAGGGGAAACCCCCCCCCCAACACTTGTCCGAGCTTTTAAGAAGGGCAAGGCCCTGTCTATTTTGTGTATGGTTAATATGAAGCCATGTATTTTATGTTAATTTATGATTGGATCTGTTAGATGTGTATGCTATTGTGTTTAGCCACAAACTCTGATTAAGCTTGATAACGATGTTAATATGTTAAGTATGTTAACGGTGGCAATTAGGTTAACATCCACGTTAGATTAAACGGCGTAATCAAAGACACGACGCATGAATTATGTGAACACGATTAACCGATTACATGATGTATGATTCTATATGTGTATAATCGTATGATACTGAATGCAACTGTATGATTCTGCATGCGTGAACATTCTATGTGATATCATCATGTACACAATAAACACACAAGACACAGCTGCTTGAATGTCAATGATTTGCAAACCCTAATTTGATGCAAACACTTACATCGTATCATGTGCAACATATCCTAGGTCGTCTGTAACGGACTTAGGCATTTGATAAACCCTAGAGCATAGCATACCGAATAAACCAAGGTGAGTTCACACAGCCAAGGCATGGGGTTCCCAGGGTGGGAATGGGATTGATTTATTCATTTGTACTTCTCTAGATAATGGAACGTAGTGATATGATCCTCGGGTGAGGAAGGTGATTGGTTAAGATACTGCTAGACTAGTGATGCTTATAGAACTGATCTTCGCACACACGCCAGGGTTGGCTGCGATAATATGACTGATCTTCGCACACATGCCAGGGTTGGCTGCGATAATATGACTGATCTTCGCACACATGCCAGGGTTGGCTGCGATAATATGACTAATCTTCGCACACATGCCTAGGAAGGCTGCGAACTATACACTAAAACTTCGTACAGGTGCCGGGAGGCCGCGATACAAACATACCTAGTCTAGAATACTTGAGAACTTTCCCTAATCTTCGCATACATGCCTGGAGGGCTGCGATACAAACTAATACGATACATGACATAACGAACGAACACAAGGCTTACTATACTATTACAATTACTGAACTATAAACTGTGAACACGCTCAACTAGTTGTTGATCCTCTGTTACATGCCTTGCAGGTCGTTAGATACATGGAGCTTGCACAGGGAGGAGCAGGTCGTTGTGGAGCATGGATCGTGGATGCCATGTTAAAACATTTAAACATTTGAACTTACGTTATACATTGGGTTTTCATACTTATGCTTCCGCTACACTTTGAAACTATAATCATGTTTTGAACACCTATCGTATTGAAGGATTGGTTTACAATTATTTTACTTGATATTAATTACATGTTTAATATGATTGGTGGCTTGATCCTGGTCAGTCACGCTCTCAAGCGGTGATACTCCGCGTGTGGATTTTGGGGGTGTGACAGGTAAGGCTTCGACCACGTGTCCTCCCCTATTCACTTGTCAATTTGTTGTAATCTATATGCTTACGTAAGTTTGCATATGATGGTCACATGTCTTGTTACAATTTAGGTGTTTTGTATGTATGCATAATTAGTTAGAATGATGATTATTTACTATTGGATCGGATATTATTTATTTTAAATTTTTGAGCAAGATTTATTAACTATATGAAAATATAATATAAAAATATATAGTTAAACGAAACCTTCAAAATTAAATTATGGGGACACGTTAACAACTTTTCAATGTCATATACATACTTTAGTTATTATTATTTTATTATATATTATAATTAATTCAACTGCTTTACTTATTTGACGTTTATAACTTCTAAAATATGATGCTTTATAAAATAATGAATATGCCATTAGAACGAGAATATTTGTGTCTACATTTTGAATCAAATTTTCGTTAAAAACAGAGTAGGTTCAAATATAATTTATTTTTATAATTTAATTATTAAACGGTTCCAAGGCCCGTCTAGGTACTTCATATTTCTAATAGTCAACTTACCCATAATCTATTCGTTTAATAATATGAGTTTCTATATAGTTTATTTTTTTATAAATTTTAGAAATGTTACAAAACTCGGGGTACAGGCAGCCACCCTTCCAGATTGCATGTGTTCACATTATTAAAACCTAAGATTTTGATGAAAAGCATTTGAAGAAAACATTTGAGAAATCCGTTGATACAAATCGTTTGAGATAAAACACGTTTGCGAAACATGTTGGACAAAAACATTTAAGAAAACATTTTGAAAAAAATATTTCAATGAAAATGTTTTGAGAAAACATTTTGAGGAATACCTTAAGGCATAAAGCCTAAGGGTTTTTGGATAAATCATCTAAGGTTAGATGATTCGTAAATCACAGAGTAGTTATGGCACGAATAAGGATGAGTGTTAGGATCGGAGGCTGTCATGAATGTGCTCGTTTGTATAATTTTGACAGAACAGTGAATATAAAATGAGATTAAGTGCAGCGGAATTGAAAAACAAACTTTGTGAACACAGTCAGAAGAGAAAATAGTTTGGTAAACAAATGCTTTTCATTAAGTTGAATGATTGAAATACAAAGCAAATGATTACAAGCATGCTTACAACACTAAGCTCCCCCTCAGCCTGATACCCTGAGGTTGGTTGCACAAGATGAAAGGATTGGACTGGAGAAGAAGAATCCACTCAGTCAATCAAATGTAACAGTACAGGGTATTGTTCCATTTATATGCAAACTCAAACCACTGAAGCATCTCAGCTGACGTCACCATGATAGTGACATCTAACAACCTAACAACCTATAAACACTGTTCTATACAAACTACTAATGTGTAAAAACTGATTATAAGTACAATACAAAACAAGAGATAACAACTGCTTCACGTTCCGCTGTTGTAGCCTGAGCACTTATGTTGAGCATCAGTGCTTTCTTCAAAGGTGATCAGTCCTTGAATGGGCAGTGCTTATGTCTTTAGCAGTACTTAGGGAACAACAGTAGATAGAGCAACAGTGTTTGTCTTCAACAGTCTTTAGAGTTTCATCAGTGTTTGGTTCATCAGTTGTTATAGTGAGCAGTACTTAAGATCCATCAGCTGTTAGATTACCACTGTCAAGAGGAAAGCCGAGTGTAAATAGCTGTTTATTATGAGTCCACTGTTGTGATCCGGTTTTGGCTTTCATTATCTGTTCCTCTGGTAGGGTTCAATCCCAACAATCTCCCCCTGGAACAGATAATGCCAAAACCCTTCATTATTCTGGACCTTTATTTCTCATCAGTAGTTCCTGAGCTTGCTTTTTAAATTCTTCTTCAAAATCTTTGGAACTTGTGTCATCTTCATCCCTACACAGTGTAAGTTCAAGGAGATCCTGCAAATCTTCAACACTAAGGCCTAGTGCTTCTTTCCTTGATATGTACTTCACTTCGCCGTTGGATCTGAACAAGGTCTTTTGATCAGACATCCACTTTAGTACTTTTAATCCAGACGGGTTTCTTGGGAGAGAGTTATTTCTAGATGAGTTTGGAGATATTGGCCTTGAGAAAACTTGCAGACTTTCAGACATTCTTTTGAAGGCCAATTCAATGACATTGTTTGCTGCAGCTATGTCTTCTGCAGTCTCTTTTTCACTTAGCTCTTGCCTCTCAATGTTTGTCATGTCTGTTGAAGTGTTTGGTGATGCAGGCTTGGTTAATACCTTCTTAAAAAGGTTCTGAAGCTTTGTTGAGCTCTCTTCTTTTAGACCCATCTTCATGATGGTTTCATTGAAGTACTCAGCTTCCTTTTTCTTTACCTCTTCTTCAGACAGTTGTTTTCCTTCTTCTTGGTTTGACACAAGAATAGGATTATCTACTGATTTGAATAGTTTTTGGAGGCTTTCAATCTGTTGTTCAAGCTTTTTGTAGTCAGGCCTTTTTGAAGTGTGTGAGACAGTTATCCTTCTTTTCTTCAGCCTTTCATAAGCTTCATCAGTATACTGTTTTAACCATTTTGCTATCGCATCAGCAGTGTCCACTTTAGCATCTACCAACTCCTGTTTCTTCTTGTTATATTCAGAAGTAAGATCAGCAATTAGCTTTTTATATTTCTTCCAATTTGGAGCTGTCTTCTTCTTACTCGGGTCACCTTTAATCCTTTCAATCCTGTTTGCTTCATGCTTTAGAGCAACTATTGGCCATTCTTCAAATTGGTTTTCTTTAGCTGGATAAAATTTTTCTTTCATGATATATGCAATAAGTTCTTTTCTCATCTCCTTTCTTTGATCTGTCTTTTCTTTGCTCAGAACTTGTGCATAATCTTTCATCAGCTTGACTTTTGTAAGTAAGAGTTCCAATATTTCAAAAATGGCTTTATCACCTTGATCTTTGCATTCGAGTTTAGCTCGAATCTTTGCTTGCCTTGCTTTCATTTCGAGATATTCATCCATGTCTTCTGGAACTACGAAGCCTATGAGAGAAGGAAATCTTCTTTTTGAAGGATCATCCTCGGTGTAAAATTGTTTCATCTCATTTTTTACAGCATCTAGTTCCAGTGGATATTTTGCTGCAACAGGATCATATTTTTCATTAATGGCTTAAGTTGTTTCTCTTTTTCTTTTGTAAAGCTTTGTGGATGAAATGGATTTTGCTTGTGACATAGGAATGGAGAGAGCAGTGGTGGATGATTGACTAACAGCTGTTGAAGCGACTGGTGTTTCAACCGCTGTTGTCATTACAACTACTAATGTATCAGCAGATGTCTTTTGCTTTTGAGCAAGGGTTGTGATGGCAGGGGTTTGAGTGGTGATGAGTGACTGACTAACAGTAGTTGGAAAAACTGGTGTTTCAACCACTGTTGTCATTACAGCAGATGTTGTAACATCTGCTGCCTTCTGCTTTTTGGCAGGAGGTGATGATGGGGTGATAGTTTTTGATGGTGATGTTGGTTTTGTAGACACAGATGATGGTGGAGCAGTAGTTGTGGTGGTGTGTGGTGATGTGGTGTGTGTTGATACTGCAGCTTTGGTTTGGCTATTTTCTGGCTCAATGTATATACCATCATCAATTCCCTTTTTCTTCCACTTGATCTTCTCCCCTTTTTTGGCATTATCTGGGAAGGGTTCATTCATTAAGAGAACAGTGGAGGGAATTTTTCCAGAAGCACTTTGAATGTGAGCCTTGATAGCTTTGATATCTGCCTGAGTATCTTTGAACCTTCATTCCACCATATTTGTCAGCTTTTGAACATGTATAGCATGCTGCTGATCAGCCATCTGCTTTTGTCTTTCCAGCAGTGGTTGGAACATGTTCCATAACTCATTTGCAGCAGGTGCCTATTGTGCAAGTGCTTGAGTTGGAGCAGCAGTGGATTGGGCTTTCTGAGCTTTTAATAGCTGCTGCACCATATCCTTTATTTCAGCAACTGAGGTTTCCAGGTTTTCAACCCTGCCCGTCAATTCCTGATATTTTGAATCTTCACCCAAGTTAATGGGATCATCTGAATCCCCACCAGCAGTGGTTGTACCAAAGTTTGACTTAGGGACTGAATCCCAAAAATCATTCATTGATGCCCCTTGTTCTTGGTACTGGGGACTTCTTTCTTCATCACTTGATAACCTTTTGATGTTGCCAGTGGTTAAAACAAACTCACTGGTGGTTCTCAGTGGTGCTATTGAAGAAATTGCCTTCAAGGGAGTCTAATGAATGTAACCACTGTCCAAATGTAAACCAGTGGGTTCAACATTTGCAGTGGCTGCTCCACTTGAACTACTGACATGAGTTACTTGTAACTCCTGCAGTGTAACCTCCTCAGTTGTTGCTGGGATAACATGGATATCAACATCAGACCCAGTCACTTGTGGGAGTATACTCTCGGTGATAGGTGTTTGAGAGAAACTGGTTTATGTCTGAGTAATACCAACTGTATGCAACAAGGGTGTTATGGATGGTGGTAATGTAGGGGGTGAGGGTAAAGGAGTTGAAAGAGACATGTCCTTGGGATCAGGACTGTGGAAGATGGATCCGAGTGGGTCCAGAGCTTCATATTGTGGGGTCCCTGTGTTTACATCCTGATCCTTTTGTGAGGATGCAGGAGGAGTTTGTGGCAAAGGTGGGAGATCTTTCTTCCAACTGCTGTGAGGAAGTAGCAGCAGTGGTTATTGGTGACATTTGTGTTGTCACTGGCAGTGGCTCTTGGATCTCATCTTCCAGAGGTGCCTTTGTTTTGGGTTTGGGGGGGGGGGGGCTTTCTGGATGTTTTCTTTTTGGTCTTTTTGGTGGTGGCAGGTGTAGGTTTCAAAACAGTGGGTGTGCTGCTTTGATCACCTGGAGCAGTGGGCTCAGCAGCCGATACCTGAGGAGTAGTTTCATCTGCTAAATTCTGCTCAGGCACCTCTGCTTTTGTTTTTATAGGTGCCAATATTCTAGAGAATGTTTCAGGCGTTAAATAGTTTATTTTAAAAGAAGCACCTTGTTTGGGCAATTCTGCATCTTCCTTTTGAAATTTTTGTTCAAAATAGTAGCTCAGAAACCTTGGAAAGAGCAGAAATGCTTTATTATCAACATTCTTTACTAAATCATCAAAAATCTCCTGGGAATAATTAAAATTTTCATTATTCAAAACTGCATATCCCAGGCATTGAATTTTTGATGGTATTTCATTAAAAGAAGTTGTTTTTATTAAAAACACACATCGATAGAGTGTGAAATAAAAACCTTGGAGCAGAAGGGAAGAAACCCTTTTGTAAGGTATCCCTTTTTGGTTGCTCTGCATAACTCCTATTCATGAAATCCTTTTTCAACTCAGTTTTCGAAAAAGAGGTTTTACCTTCCAGATCATTGAGTTTGAAGACTTCAGAAATAGATTGTGGAGAGATTTGAATCTTTTTACCCTGTATCGAGGAGTTGATGGCTGTGACAATGTCTCCTTGTTTTTCAAGGGTGGCATTTTTCCTGAACTCTCTCTGGGTTTGTAGATAAATGGGAGCGTCTGCTGTTAACAAAGTTTTATACTTTGATGCCGATAAGGTATCAATGATGGAGTCGAAGGTGTTGTCAGTTGTGGGTTTTGTGAGTATACCCACATAGTTGTGAGGGGATTTGTAACGAATTTCTGTGGTTTCAATGGCCATTTGACTGGCCTTTGTGGGAGCAGAGGAAGAAGATGATTTTGATTTTGACTTCGATTTTAATTTCGTCATTTTTGATGAAGAAGATCGAAGAATGTTTTGGAGTTATGAGTGGGAAACTGCTTTGTGAAGAGAATGTTTGGAATTCAATTCGACAATGAAACCCTGTTTGGGGTTTTGATCAGGGTTTTATTTAGAGAAAAACAATTACTGACGTGGTAGCGGTTATAATGATCTGATGACTATAAACTGACCACGTGCCAACCCCTGATGGAAGAGTAAATAATGGATGACAGTTGTTTTGGGGCCACTGATGAAACAAGCATCAGTTGTTACAACGGTAATAAATGAAGCAGTGGGTGCTTTTTACCATCAGTGGATGCTTTTACTACATCAGTGGATACAACACTGATTTTGAACATCAGTGCTTATCAGAGGAAAATGAGAACAGGGGTTGACTTTCAGCAGTGGACAGACATTAGAGAGCAAATGTTGAGGCACGACAACAGTTAAGGGAAAACAGTGGTAGAAAGTAAAATGAAGACCATTAGTACAACAACTGTTAGTGCAGCAGTGTTTTAACTTTGGACAAATAATGTTAGCATCTGCTTGTTCAGATGTAGGAATTGATTTTGTCTTGTGTAAACACAATATCATGTCCAACCTCTGTTGACCTCCAGAAATTCTATGCTTAACAAAATACATTTTAGATGTAGAATATCAAGTTTAAATTGCCAGCAGTTATCTCATAATTCTTTGTTCAAAGTTTTTCCACATGTTCATTATTCCTGACAGTGGTTTAGCATGAGTATCTCAGTAGTTCAAAATCACATGAATATTTTTCTACTATGGCTACTCATTTTGTGTCTAATTATTTGAACTAGAACATGAGTATCTCAGTAGTTCAAAATCAATTTGCAATCAATTTTTGATCTGTGATAAACTAACTTGAGCTTGACATGACCTTGGACTGTGTACCATTTCCTTTTGATCATTTTTAGGAATAGTAATTTCACACAAAAATAAGGAAATTACATCCTGACCAGAGATGAACTTTTTACTATCAAAAATGAGTAAAAAGTACAAAATATATTATATATAAAAAATAATATATCTGGTTTTATTCTGAGAAAAACATTTGTAAAAATTTTGAAAATAACATCAAAAGGATCTGATAACTTTCCAAATAAGCTCATGAAGATAGTCATACCATAGTTACCAGACATGTTTCCAGATCTGGAAACTATGAGTGATTTGTGCATGACATCACTTGTTGTTTGAAATTTATGAACATTATGACATCTTGGTTGTTTTACAGAGTATCAGATTCATCATTTTGAACATGATTTCTCGTTGCTCTGTTTTTCAACAAAATACAGTCAACCTTAGTATCAACGAATTTTGAGCTGAACTGTTATGTCAAATTGATTGTTAGATCAAATTTGTCTGTCCGAGCTCTGATACCAATTGTTAGGATCGGAGGCTATCATGATTGTGCTCGTTTGTATAATTTTGACAGAACAGTGAATATAAAATGAGATTAAGTGCAGCGGAAATGAAAAACAAACTTTGTGAACACAATCAGAAGAGAAAATAGTTTGGTAAACAAATGCTTTTCATTAAGTTGAATGATTGAAATATAAAGCAAATGATTACAAGCATGCTTACAATACTAAGCTCCCCCTCAGCCTGATACCCCAAGGTTGGTTGCACAAGACGAAAGGATTGGACTGGAGAAGAATAATCTACTCAGTCAATCAAATGTAACAGTACAGGGTACTGTTCTATTTATAGGTAAACTCAAACCACTGAAGCATCTCAGCTGACGTCACCATGATAGTGACATCTAACAACCTAACAACCTATAAACACTGTTCTATACAAACTACTGATGTGTAACAACTGATTATAAGTACAATACAAAACAAGAGATAACAACTGCTTCACGTTCCGCTGTTGTAGCCTGAGCACTGATGTTGAGCATCAGTGCTTTCTTCAAAGGTGATCAGTCCTTGAATGGGCAGTGCTTATGTCTTCAGCACTACTTAGGGAACAACAGTAGATAGAGCAACAGTGTTTGTCTTCAGCAGTCTTTAGAGTTTCATCAGTGTTTGGTTCATCAGTTGTTATAGCGAGCAGTACTTAAGATCCATCAGCTGTTAGATTACCACTGTCAAGGGGAAAGCCAAGTGTAAACAGCTGTTTATTATGAGTCCACTGTTGTGATCCGGTTTTGGCTTTCATTATCTGTTCCTCTGGTAGGGTTCAATCCCAACAATGAGGATTAGGAAAGAAGTCCTAAGTCTACTCATGTTTGGGTCCTAGGAAGGTTATAGACTAGGTTTAAGGCATGCTAATAACCTAATTCCCTATAAGCAATGCTCTGATACCAATCTATAACACCCTAAGCGCGTGATATAACAACACGCGACGGAAATATCGGGGGTCACGTTACAAATTGCTCAATACTACTGGAACTAAATTGTTTCAATATCATTAAGATCGTTTTACAAACAAAGAATACATGTAATTGTTCTTTTGTTTTAGAAGTCTAAGGCCCGTATGCAGTCCTATGCGTTGCATGCTTGAACAGTCGAAAACCTGAAACATATGGGAAAACAGTCAGCATAAAAATGCCGAGGAATACATAGGTTTTATTAGCCAAATAAATGACAAAACATTTGGTATTAATCTTAATTGTGAAAACTTGTGACAAAATAGGTTTGTATATGGCAATATGATATTTACCAAGTCATTTTATGCCTTGCATTGAAATCTCGATTAAACCATCGTAAAAACTTGTTAATATGTTATTAGGAATCCAATCAAGGATTAATAATAATTGTTTTGAAATAAATCAAAACTTATATAAGTATTATATAAATCAAATCAATGATCTATGATAATACTTTAAATATCCTTCTAAGAATCTGACATATAAAGATATGGGAGATTCTACAAGGATTTCGGTAATTGAATACTGAAAAAATAGTACACAAAATCCTAAAGTGATCCAGATAACGCTACAAGAATAATAAAATAAGAACACTTATATATAGGAAGCACCAGCGGCGTATCCACCATGTTCTTATTTTATTATACCCGTTTCGTTATCTAAATCACAACTACCACATAACACATAAATCGTCAACTTGTACCAACTCGTAAACACGCATTAAAGCACTCAATGAATCCAATCAAGGACTCCAATATCAGTACTTTAAACATCCTACAAGAATCAACCTATGAAGATAGAGAGATGCTATAAGGATTCGGGTTCTGTCACATTGTCTAATCTAACATGAATTAAAGTACACAATGAATCCAAACATGGACTCTAATATTAGTACTCTAAACATCCCATATAAGTCTAACTATGAAGATAGATAGATACTACAGGGATGTTGGGATTGAACCCTAACAGAGGAACAGATAATGTAAAGCCAAAACCGGATCTCATCAGTGGACCATCAATAAGCAGCAGTTTATCCTATGCTCTCCCCTTGCAAGTGGTTATCTAACAGCTGATGGATCTTAAGTGCTGCTCTACTACAACAACTGATAAACCAAACACTGATGATACTCCAAAGACTGCTGAAGACAAACTCTGCTGCTCTATCTACTGCTGTGTTCTAAGTACTGCTGAAGACTCAAGCACTGCTCATTCAAAGACTGATCACCTTTTGAAGAAAACACTGATGGTCAAGTAATCAGTGCTTATGCTATAACAGTGGAACGTGAAGCAGTAGTTATCTATAGTATGTATTATGATGATTATCAGATGTTGTATATCAGTAGTTTGTATAGAACAGTATTTGTAGTTTGTTAGGTCGTTAGATGTCACTATCATGGTGACGTCAGCTGAGGTAAATCAGTAGTTTGGTTTGCCTATAAATATGACAGTATTCTGTACTGTTATACTTGATTCGTTTTGAGTGAGTTCTCCTCCTCAATTCAATCCTTTCATCTTGTGCAACCAACTCTGGTATATCAGACTGAGGGGAAGTTTAGATTGTAAGCTTGCTATAATCATTTGCTTTCTATTGTAAATCTTTTTGTCTCAATGAAATAGCAATTGTTTATCAATCTACACTTTCCTTTGATTATGTTTACAAAGTTTGCTACTCATTTCCGCTGCACTTATTCGTTTTATGCAAACAGGCACAATCATGATGGCCCCCAGATCCCAAGAATTGGTATCAGAGCCTGGACAGTCAAATTCGATCTAACAATCAATTTGACATAACAGTTCAGCTCAAAAGTTATTGATACTAAAGGGTTGGTTGTATCCAGTTGAAAAACATAGTAACGAGTGAATCATGGTCAAAATGCTTATTCAAAAACTCCGTAAATCAACCAAGATGTCATATGACACACAAATCTCACACAACAAGTGTTTTCATGCATATGTCACTCATAGTTTTCAGATCTGTAAAATATCTGATAAATTATGGGATCATTCGATGTTTTCAAAATTGATTTCAATTTTTATTTCGATATTTGTGATGTTTTCAATAAACACTAAAGTATGTACCTCAGTTCAGCAAAACTTGAGTTCATCCAAAACACTAGAATACTGCTGACACAAAAAAGGGGGAAACAAAACTTTAGGCAAAATCTCTCATGTGCTCAAAGGCAAGTTGAGTACCTTCAAAAGGACCAAATCAACTTTGTCCAAAACACATTGAGAAAATAAGATATCAAAACTGTCCTAATCATAGGTAAATGTGAGATCTGTAATAAAACATGATATGGTCAGATCTCTCAAAACATTGCTTCAAAGTGATTATAGACAAAATATGTTCAAAATATAATCTCCTAGTGAGTATTTCTGAACATATGAATAAAAAGGGTAAAAAGGGAAAAGGAAAAAGGAACAAATCTCAAAGTGTAGCTATCTCAAAATCTTTTGAAATCAAAAGCAAAAGAGTATAAGCATAAAACACTCTTGAGGTTCAAATTAGATCATCAGTGGTCATTTTGCAATTGTGTGCATTCATCAACACATGAATTGTTCTGGTAACAATAGCATCTTCAGTGATGGTGTTTAAAAGGAATTTACAATCAATTGACAAGAAAATGACCCAAACAATGGTCAAAATAACTTGAGAATAATATGATCATGAATTTACAGGAAAATTGTCGGATCCTTTTGATTATTTTCGAAACTTCCTTTGATTTTTATTAAGGTGTTTTCCTCTTAAATAAAAACCAGAGGTATTTTAAAATATATATATATATATATATATATATATATATATATATATATATATATATATATATATATATATATATATATATTATGATCTTTTACTCATTTTTTTTGTAAAAGTTCATCTCTGGTCTAGATGTAATTACCTTATTTTTGTGTGTAATTACTATCCCTAAAACTGATCAAAAGGAAATGACACACATATCAAGGTCATGTTAAGCTCAAGTTTGGTTTTCACAGATCAAAAATTGATTGGAAATTGAGTTAGACTACTGAGATACTCTTGCTCTAGTTCAGGTAATTAGACACAAAATGAGCAGCTCAGGTAGAAATGTCTTCATCATTTGGGATGCTAAACCATTTTCCCATTGTCTAAAATAATAGACATTTGGCAAATCCTTGAACAAAATTCCATGTAGATACCTTCTGACAATTTAATCTTGATAATTTACATCTAAAATGTATTTTGTTAAGAATAGCATCTCAAATGCTCAACAGATGTGAGATAAGATACTGAGCCTTCAGAAAGCAAAATCAAGTTCTACATCTGAACAAGCAGATGCTAACATTGTTTGTCAAAAGTTGAAATATTGCTGCACTATCAGTTGTTGAACCAATTTTATCTTCTACCACTGTTGTTTCTAAAATGCTGTTGTGCCTTAACATCAGTTCTCTAAAGTCTGTCCACTGCTAAAGTGTCAACCTCTATTCTCCAAAACACTGATGTTTAAAATCTTTGTTTCATTTTATTACCGTTGTAACTACTGATACTTGATTCATCAGTAGTTGTCAAAACAACTGTCCTCCATTATTTACCATTCCATCAGATGTTTGACACGTGGTCAGTTTTTAGCCTTCAGATCAAAATAACCGCTGCCACATCAGCAATCACTTTTTCCCTAAATAAAACCCTGATTAAATCCAAACAGGGTTTTACAGTCGAATTGAATTCCAAAAGTTCTCTTCTCATAGCAGTTTCCCTCTCATAACTCCAAAAACTTCTTCGATCTTCTTCATCCAAAATGACGAAACCAAAATCAAAGTCAAAATCAAAACCATCGTCTTCTTCCACAACAGCAGATGCCACTCAAATGGCCGCTGAAACACCGGAGATTCGCTACAAATCTCCACACAACTATGTAGGTATACTCACAAAACCTACCGATAACCACACTTTCGACTCCATCCTTGACATCCTTTCTGCATCAAAGTACAAAACTTTGATAACAGGAGACGCTCCTATTTACCTTGATACTCAGAGAGAGTTCTGGAAAAATGCCACCCTTGAAAAACAAGGAGATATCATCGTCGCCATCAACTCCTCGATACAGGGTAAGAAGGTAAACATCTCACCAAAATCCATCTCTGAAACCTTTAAACTCGATGATTTAAATGGAAAAACCTCATTTACAAAAGACGAGTTGGTAAAGGATTTCATGAACAGGGGCTATGCTGAACAACCAAATAGGGATACCCTACAAAAGGGTTACTTCTGTCACACCCTGGCTTTGCGGAAGCGTGGTTAATTTGGTGTGACTTCTTAATACCATAGCATAACCATAACAAAGCTATATGAATAAAAACCATGCAAGATCATCCATTCAATTAAGTTTTAATATCCAAAAACAACAACATTGTATCAACGGGAACACACTCTAACGACATAAACATTGTTCAACAAACACAAACATCAACATAACACAAACACAGTTTAAGGACTGTGACTTGTCCAGGAAAGAGTCACATTCCCTAAACCCGGATGACCTCGTACTAGTGCAGCGGGAAAACGTGCCATACCGTGCCAGATCCTTTAATTCCCTGAAATACATGTAAGTTGAAAAATCAACAATAATGTTGAGCGAGTTCATGTGTAAGTGAGCAAATAAACCTTTGTTTGAATAAAAATCCTGGTATGTAGCAAATAAGGAAAAAGAGATCACCAATGGTTTGCAAGGCCAATGATATGTGTGAAATGCAAGTAGGAAGGCTCAAACCTAGCAGATTTATGCGCCGGGTACAAAGTCATCCCGAGGTCCATTATGCTGGGCCTGGGACTGGGCTCGCTACACCCAAATAGATCTATCGCTCCTGCCCCTCGGTCCTACCCTGAGGATTAATGACCTCTAGTTTCCGCCTACCCATTCACATGATCTAAATAGTAACCCTCCTTACGCTAACCATACCATGTATAAAGTATTCGTAATCATAGTAACATGTATTTCACCACCGCAGTTTAGAAAACTGAAAACAGTTAAGAGAAAAGGGGGACATGAACTCACAGCGGTGCGTCTCTACCAAGTAATACTCCAAGTCGAGCAGCTGTGCAACGACCTACATGTACTAATTCTATTAGACGGACGGCCGTGCCTTAGCTTTATGGTTTAAGTTTTTGGGAAATAGTTAGATAACTATTTCGTGTTTACTTTCTGTATATACTTGGTAATTATTTTCCTTCCCAAGGATGGGGGACTTAATACATGTGCGTTCGTGATATATTATTAAGTCTCACTTAATATATATTTATTTCTAACTCCAAAATATAAATATTTTTCTCAAAAATATTATATTTTTACTTCACAAAATTCTCCCAAAATAATACCTTGGCAAATATACGCGTTCATAATTATTTTCGTAAAATGCGTAAGTTACTTTTTAACGTTCGAGTGGTAATACTAATTACCGGTGTAACTTATATATTTATCGTGAAAGCGTTCGTATTATTTTGGTTCCGTTAACGTTTGGTAATATTATTTTTACTCTAAAAATAATATTTATGTATCTTCACAAAATAATCATAAACACGCATCAAGTGATTTGTGAAAAATATATATATTAAATATATATTTACTAAGTTTTATTTTGTGAAATCCCACATCCGATATTTTGTAAATAAAGTCGTGGCGAAACTGATATATTTTGAAAACAAGTCAAAAGTATTTCCAACACTTATAGTGAAAATAATTCTAAGTGTCAGGTTTTTGGAAAAATTTCGCCAGAGTTTCCTCTGTAACTGGAGGTGGCCACGCTTTCAAGCGTATCATTTTCTTTTACAAATCAATTCAACAATTTTCTTATTCAATCGAAACAACGTCCAACACCTCAAACTGGTTAATAAATATGTAAATCGCAAAGATTTCATGAACTTGTGATTTACATCAAAATACGAAGTAAATCTCCTTACTTTTAGCGGATCTTAATATAAATTAGTCCGGTTTCGTAAGAACCTTGCTTTTAAAGAAATTCTGTCTTCACAACTTCTCGTCATCTTTTACAAAAATTGTTATTTTGTCGAAACTTTGCGTTACACAAGTGTTTACACACTTGTGTGTTCTAAAAATCATACTTATTAGTGTAAGATCCGTTTTTAGAAAACATGATTTTCTTCACACTCGGTCCTTTGAAAATACCACTTGTAGATCCGTAGATCTACTAGTTTTAAACACTATTTTGTAAGTAAAATCACTTTTACACACGTTCATGATTCGTGTGTGGTAGAGTTTCACCCTTTAACCCTTGTTTCATTCAAAACAACCTTATGTCATGATCTATGTTCATGACTAAACCGGGTTAAATGATGATCCGAGCTACCACAACATAGATCGGGTCCAAATAACCACACAATTTAATTACTACATCATTTACACAACTTGTAAGCCTTTATCCATCATTTCAAGCATTCTTAGTAAACTTTAATGCTTCATTTTGTATGTTCATGACTTTTAACCGTTACCAATCGTTTTAACCACCTTAAGATAGTTCAAGAAGGGGATTTAAGTAACATACCACTAGCTCGAGGCTAGGGAAGAATCTAAGCGCAAATAGGGGGGATAAAAGCAAGATAATGAGGTCCTTCGAGCTCCGAGTGCACCAAGACTCCTTATGCGTGACCCTTGACACTTGAAGGATCTTGGAATGTGAAGATGGAAGCCGAAAATATGATGGATGGACAAGGGGGTATTCGGCCGAAGCCTTGAGAGAGCAAGAGAGAGTGTGATGTGTGAAGTTATGAGACGTGAATGATCATATGTGTAACCTTATGTTTTTATAGACAATTAACAAGTTCTTTACCCACAAGTCCTTGTGTCTTCTTGATATGGAACATAAGGGATTATTATAATCAAGATGGTACAATGGTTGGTCACATTGTGACCGAAATCGGCCAAGGGGGGGGGGGGTTCTTGTTTGGATTGTAACTAATCATTAGTTATTAGTTAGATATGTTAGGTTAGTTAAGTAGTTAACCCGGTTAGTAGTGTGTTGTGTTTTAAAGCAGGTGTTAGGGTATTCGGGGACCCTAACTGGCTCAGAAAAAGACAAATAATGTTTATGGCAATATTTTCATGTTCCGGGTATAGTCCGGTTGTTCGGTTGGATAGTAATCCGTTAAAGTGCTTAACAAAGCTTTAGAGTGTCGTTAATACCGTTTTTAGTGACACAACTTATTCCCGACACTTTAGAAAGTGTCTAGTAATATTTTTCTCATGTTTTGGCACTTTATTAGTTAGCTAAAAGCTGAATTGTTGATTAAAGTGCTGAGTTTTGTGCTCAGTGTATATCCTAGGCACATCCTGTCATTGTATCTTATTCCTAGAGACGCAGTTCTACAACCCTTGTATCCCTACACTCACTATGGGTGTAGTGAAATATTTCTGGCTCATACAGGCCTTAGAGGCAATATCTGCCTGATGCTGGCTTTATCAGCATGTTCAATAGGTTATCCGTTCATAGTGCTACTGTGCTTTTGTGCATCATGTTTGTCACTAGAGTTCAGTATGTAAATAATGTAGTGACGGTATGTAAAGTATGATGCAGGAATATTCAAGTATCAGAAGTCAAGTAGCAGTTCATCAGTAATTTTCAAGCAAGCACAGTAATTAAGCAGTAATTAATTATTAATTAAACCGTACGGATACCTGATTTAGTGAGGGTTGTCACATTCTCCCCTCGTTAGAAAAATTTCGTCCCGAAATTTTAAGTTCTGCTTCTAGTCGCAGGGTTCTTGGGAAATAAGTGGGGGTATTTCTCTTTCATCCGGTCCTCACGTTCCCAGGTGTATTCAGGACCATGTCTGGCATTCCAACGAACCTTGACGAGCTTGACACTGCTCTGGCGGGTCTTGTTCACTTTCCAATCCGTAACCTCAACAGGTTCTTCAACAAAGTGGAGCGTGTCGTCAACATGAATTTCGTCGGTAGGAATGACAACGGTATCTTGAGTTGGACTCTTCTTCAGATTGGATACATGAAATGTATCGTGAACACCATTCAGTTCGGCAGGTAAGTCCAGCTTGTATGCTACGGTCCAAATTCTTTCCAAGATTCTGAACGGACCAATATACCGCGGGTTCAACTTCCCACGCTTCCCAAAGCGTGCCACACCCTTCCAGGGTGATACCTTCAACAAAACCATATCTCCTACCTCAAACTCTAGAGGTTTCCTTTTTCGATCCGCGTAAGCTTTCGGACGGTCACGAGCCGCACTGATGCGATCTCGGATCTGTGCAATCTTATCAGTGGTTTCCTGGACCACATCAGGACCAACCAACTGTCTATCACCTTGTCTAACAACTCTTGAAGTTGTGTCGACAATTCTTGCATCTCAGACGGAGCAAGTCTATAGGGTGCCTTAGCCACAGGCGCGGCGCCTAGAACTAAGTCGATGCGAAACTCTACTTGTCTCTGAGGCGGCAATCCAGGCAAGTCCTCTGGGAAGACTTCTGGATATTCCCTCACGACAGGGATGTCTTCGATCTTCGGCTCTTCAGCTTTCTTATCTATAATGTGTGCCAGAAAGGCAGCACATCCCTTCTGCAAACACTTTCGCGCTTTGAGGCAGCTGATAATCCTTAACGGCATATCACGCTTCTCTCCGTGAACCACAATTGTTTCACCATCTTCGGTTGGGATACGAACAACCTTTTCGTGACAAAGTATCTCAGCCTTGTTGCCTGACAACCAATCCATTCCTACCACCACGTCGAAGCTTCCCAACTGGACTGGTAGTAGATCCAGAGCAAACTCACGCTCTCCCAATTCGATCACACAACCTCTGATAACTTCATTGGCTTCTACCAGCTTTCCATTTGCCAATTCGATCGAGTACGGAATGTCTAACTTACTAGCGGCTAAACCAAGCATATTCTTAAACTCTAATGATACGAAGCTATAATCGGCGCCAGTATAAAAAAAACAGATGCCTAGCGTTGGTTTACAGGGAACGTACCAGTGACAACATTGGGGTCCTGGCGTGCTTCCCTTGCTTCAATGTTAAACACTCTACCACGGGCCTGGTTTAACTCTGGGCAGTTCCTCTTGTAGTGCCCAAGATCACCACAGTTGAAGCATCCGGATCTTTGCCCATTTCCACCACCATTTCCAACTTGATTGTTCCTCTGGTTACGATTTACAGCGCCCGCTTGATTAGCATTGTTGACTCTATTTCCATCACCTCCACTATTCACTTGTGGGCGATTTCCATTTCCGCCCCGGTTGGTGTTTCTGTTTCCGAATCCTCCCTGGCCTCTCTGGCCAGCTATGGCCCAACAAGAATCCTTCAAGTGGCCAGTCTTTCCACAAGCTTCACAAACTTTCAAACCACAACGGCCAGAATGGTGGCGCTGGCAGGTATTACACTTAGGCTGGGCGCCCATGTATCCTTTTCCTTTCTTCCCACTACCAGCTGTAACCTGAGCTGGCGTGCTTGATTCCCCTTTCTTAACCACACCGCTAGTGCCTTGCTTGAAGTTTGAAAACTTCCGTTTGTTACCTCCTGATGACTCCACATGAGTCTCTTTCTTCTTTAGCTCAGCTTCATCAAACTTGTTCAGGCGAATAGCTTCCTCTGTGAGAGCCACGCTCAAATCAATCGCCTCAGTAATAGTCGCAGGCTTGGAGGAGGTCACCATGCTTATGATTTGAGGAGCTAATCCCCAAATAAAACGTTCAATCCTTTTGAACTCTGGAGTGACCATGTAGGGTACCACATGCGATAAGTCATGAAACCTCTGAACGTATTCTGCGATCTTTGGACCTTCCATCTTTAAATGCCAGAACTCTGTTTCCAATCTTTGGATTTCAGCGTGGGAACAGTACTTTTTGCGCATAAGTTCCTTCAATTCGGTCCAGGTTAGCGCGTAGGCAGCAGCTTCACCAAGCGTCTGTACTTGCAAATTCCACCACGATAGGGCTCCATCCAAGAATAGCCCAGAGATATAGGTGACTTGCTGATCTAGTGCGCATTTGCTCATGCGAAGAACAGATTCGGTTTTCTCAGCCCAACGAACAAAGGCGACAGCACCTCCAGTGCCATCAAAGTTGACTGGCTTGCAGTCTAGAAACTGCTTATAGGTGCACCCTGCACGTACAGTATAACATGTGAACGGCATTAGCATCTTTGCTAAAGATATCCAATTAGGTCATGGTATGTCTTAATGACTTGGTATTACCATGAGGTGGGTTGTTGTTGTTGCCAGTGTTGCCAGAGTTGCTTCCACTAATCCCTCCCTGAGAGGCGGCGTATTGTGCGATGGCAGCAGCGATGATTTGCTGGAGTTCTGCCTGATTGGTAGGCATTTGCGGTTCTTGACGTCTCGGCGGCATCTTCTAAAGATGTGTTTACGTCGGTCAGGCCATAATAAAACGCACGTATATAATAATAGTAATAGTACATAACATCTCATGTTATCAATATATCATTCACATATCATCTCTTATCACAAATATCATTCACACAACATCCCATGTCATCAAAACGTAATTAATCAATCAAGCATCAAATATGATGAGAATACTGCGATTGCCATATATCGAGACCACATAGTAAGTGTATCAGTACATCACAGTGTCAAACAATCATCAATCAACTAGGGGCTACATCACCCCTGCCCAAAAACTATATCAAATCAGTGTCACTACATCCCATGTACAAAATCAACAAAAGTCATAATCAGAAAGTAGTCTCCAAAAATGCCGTGCAATCAAAAGCAATCGCCGTCTTCTCACCAACGTCTACTCAAACGGCACTGATGAGCTCTATACGGATGGCGGTGGAGGAGGGGGAAAGTGAGTGTAAAACAAATGACGCAACTGGAGCCAGTCCTCCTCCATGGCTCTCCGAGTATGAATGAAAGAAGCAACCTGCTGCTCTAGTGCAAAGAGGCGTGCAGCATAATCTGAGGGTACAGGTCGAGAAGGCTGCAAAGGAGAGTGGGTCTGACCCTGGCACTGACACGGCGGCGGCTGAGCTCTCTCCAGCTCCTGAATGCGCTGTGTGTGTGCCTCGTGCTGAAAAACAAAAGACATCAAAACGTCCTCAATAGTGTGCCCCACATGGAAGGGATGGTAGGGCCAGTCGGTGGCATGACAGGTGGTGACGACCAGAGAAACGGCTCCCTGGCTGGATCAAAAGGTGCCGCATGATATGGAGAAACAGGGGGTAAAACAGGTGGAAACTGTGACATGAAGGGAACAGACGTCGGCACATGCCCAAAGGGATGGGCCGAGGAACCCTCTCCAGGTCGCGCTAGAGGTATAAACTGAGGAACTGGAAAAGAGAAATCAACGTGTCGAGCATCAGTGATATGAGGGGGAAAAGGTGGAACATCATCATCAGCAGGAATCCACCCGTGCTGTGCGTGCTCATCTGGCGGATCCATGTGGGTCGCGAACAGTGCATGCTCGGGCTCTAGTGGAACGGGATCAGGTGGGGGAGCAACAAGAGGGTGAACGGGTGCATCAGCAATAAGTGGGTGATCAACATGATCATCAACAATGACATGATCGCCCCCCAACAATGGAGCATCCACAGGGTGATCATCTACAGGTGGGTCAGCAAACACAGGCTCAATAGGCATGCCAACATGAACAGGGTCATGCTCAATACAGGGTCTAGAGCGGCTGCCTGCTCAGGGGCGATGGCAGGCTCGGGATCATCAAAAGCCATCTCAAAGTCAAACTCAGGGTCGATGGGATCCACTGGGTCAGCTGGGTCAGCTGGGTCGACTGGATCCTCCATAGCCTGGTCCATCGGTATAAACTCTATATCCTGATCCGGGTCGAACCCTGGGGGAAAAATAGGATCGGAATCCTCCACATCATCATGGTCGACAACAAAGCTAGGTATAGGGGCAATAGAGGATGCCTGGTCAGGATCTGAACCATGTGAAAAGTGTTGTGCGCTCAGAGTGTGGGAAGGTGCGGGGGCCACAGACTCGAAGGAGTCTGGAGCAGGTGAGTGTGCAGGTGACTCCGCAGCTGGAGCATCTGCTAGTAGTAAAAGTCCTCCGTCGGCTATGAGGGCCTCGCCCTCCTCATCATCCTCTAGGAGATCATCGTCAAACAGATCAATGTCGCCGTCAGCCTCGGCGTCAAGAAGTAAATCGTAGGCAGGGTAAACAGCTAAGGGTATGGGTGCAGGGATCTCCACTAACGGTAGGTACTCAACAAGAGGGCCATCGGCGAGCTCATCAGCCTCGTCAGGTAGCGCGAAGGGCTGGAAGTCGTCCTCATCCGTGCTAGAAACGTCTGACGTGTGCACCTCGTGCTCTGAAGATGCTAGGTCATCAGATACTATAGGTCTGGGTCCTGTGGTGTCTGAGTCGCCTGTACCGGGCGAGTCCATGAGTCTGTAACATAAACACAAATATGCACAAGCAATCAGTCATACAATCAGGCAAAACACTTTAGTCACCAAGTAAGAAATCACATAATTTTCCTAGTCCCACTAGCCTCCCAGTCTCCTAGACTGACACTCCTAGTCCCACTAGCCAAATTCCTCCCAGTCTCTAAGACTGCTCTATCATCCACCTCGACCTCTTAGATCGAGCCTCGGCCTCCAAGACCGAGCCTCAGCCTCCAAGACTGAGCCTACTCTCCCTAGTCTCACTAGCCATCTACCTTGATCTCTGAGATCGAGCCTCGGTCTCCAAGACCGAGCCTCAGCCTCCAAGACTGAGCCTACTCTTCCTAGTCTCACTAGCTATCTACCTCGATCTCTTAGATCGAGCCTCGGTCTCCAAGACCGAGCCTCAGCCTCCAATACTGAGCCTACTCTTCCTAGTCTCACTAGCTATCTACCTCGATCTCTTAGATGGAGCCTCGGTCTCCAAGACCGAGCCTCAGCCTCCAAGACTGAGCCTAAAAATAAATAAATAAAATGTGCTCAACATTTGTTTATGCAAACGTTTTGGATCTGGACTTAAGTGGTATGCAGTAAAAATGTTTTCGTGAGAGCCCTAGTGATCATAGTCTAGACTCGAGAAGGAATCCTAGTTCGCTATGATCAGAGCTCTGATACCAAGCTGTCACACCCTGGCTTTGCGGAAGCGTGGTTAATTTGGTGTGACTTCTTAATACCATAGCTTAACCATAACAAAGCTATATGAATAAAAACCATGAAAGATCATCCATTCAATTAAGTTTTAATATCCAAAAACAACAACATTGTATCAACGGGAACACACTCTAACGACATAAACATTGTTCAATAAACACAAACATCAACATAACACAAACACAGTATAAGGACTGTGACTTGTCCAGGAAAGAGTCACATTCCCTAAACCCGGATGACCTCGTACTAGTGCAGCGGGAAAACGTGCCATACCGTGCCAGATCCTTTAATTCCCTGAAATACATGTAAGTTGAAAAATCAACAATAATGTTGAGCGAGTTCATGTGTAAGTGAGCAAATAAACCTTTGTTTGTATAAAAATCCTGGTATGTAGCAAATAAGGAAAAGGAGATCACCAATGGTTTGCAAGGCCATTGATATGTGTGAAATGCAAGTAGGAAGGCTCAAACCTAGCAGATTTATGCGCCGGGTACAAAGTCATCCCGAGGTCCGTTATGCTGGGCCTGGGACTGGGCTCGCTACACCCTAATAGATCTATCGCTCCTGCCCCTCGGTCCTACCATGAGGATTAATGACCTCAAGTTTCCGCCTACCCATTCACATGATCTAAATAGTAACCCTCCTTACGCTAACCATACCATGTATAAAGTATTCGTAATCATAGTAACATGTATTTCACCCCCGCAGTTTAGAAAACTGAAAACAATTAAGAGAAAAGGGGGACATGAACTCACAGCGGTGCGTCTCTACCAAGTAATACTCCAAGTCAAGCAGATGTGCAACGACCTACATGTACTAATTCTATTAGACGGACGGCCGTGCCTTAGCTTTATGGTTTAAGTTTTTGGGAAATAGTTATATAACTATTTCGTGTTTACTTTCTGTATTGTCACACCCCCAAAATCCACCTGCGGAGTATCACCACTTGGGAGCGTGACTGACCAGGATCAAGCCACCAATCATATCGAACGTGTAATTAATGCCAATTATAATAAATGTAAACCAATCATTCAATACGATAGGTGTTCAAAGCATAATCATAGTTTATAAGTATAGCGGAAGCATAAGTACGAAAACCCAAATGTGTGACATAAGTTCAATAAGTTTCAAAACGTAATCCATGCTCCACAACGACCTGCTCCTCCCTGTGCAAGCTCCATAAGTATCTAACAACCTGCAAGGCATGTAACAGAGGATCAACAACTAGTTGAGCGAGTTCACAGTTAACAGTTCAGTAGTAGTACAGTGTGAGTAGTAGTATGTTCGTTCGTTATATCATGTATCGTATTGGTTTCCATCGCGGCCTCCCAGGCAGGTGTGCGAAGATATTAGGGGGTGTTCATCCCGTGTATTCTAGACTAGGTTTATCCGTATCGCGGCCTACCAGGCAGGTGTGCGAAGATTAGTAATTTACAGTTCGCGGCCTTCCAAAGGCAGGTGTGCGAAGTCAGTCATAATATCGCGGCCAACCCTTGGCAGGTGTGCGAAGATCAGTTCAATAAGTGTTACTAGTCTAGTCGTAGTTAAATCAGCGAAGTATGTACCATAGTTCATCAAATCACATCACTACGTTCCAGTTTAGATAAGTACCAGTAATTAATCAAATCCCATTCCCACCCTGGGAACCCCATGCCTTGGCTGTGTGAACTCACCTTGGTTTGCTCGGTATGTTATTGCTTCTAGGGTTTGTTAATCGTCTAAGTCCGTTACACACGACCTAGGATATGTTGCACATGATTCATTCAATTAGGGTTTGCAAATCCTCGATATTCAAGTAACGGTGCTTTGTGTGATTATTGTGTACACGATGATAATACATAAAATGTTCACACATGCAGGATCATACCGTTGCATTCAATATCATACAATCATTCACATAGAATCATACATCATGTAAGCAGTCAATCCTATTCACGTAATTCATGCGTAGCGTCCCTGATTTCACGGTTTATGCATTTAACAGTGTAAATAACTTCACATGTTTAACGATGTCAGGGAATCAAAGTATCATACACAGCTTAACAGGATTAGCATAATATATCATGCAGCTCGTTGTTTCAAACTGATCATTACACAACATCAGACAATTTCGCATCATCAGGCAATCATACGACATCAGACAGTTACACAACATCAGACAAGTGTGGGGGGGTTTTCCCCTGTTCATAACTCGGATAGCACATGTTAAGTTATAACCTCGGACAAGAGTTTCACGGATGAAACTCGGACCAAGTGGGCAAGGGGGTCACAAGGTCGGACATCTTTTCAAGTACAAAACTCGGTCATGATCAATCATCTTCAAACTCGGACCAAGGACTCATATTAAAGTCGGACCACATCAATTACAAGGAAACTCGGACACACAGAGTATAAACTTCGGGCCTTGGCCTTAGGGCCCTAAACTCGGACCTTGCTTCATACCCCTAAGGAACTTCGGACATCATTTGTCATATTAAAAACTCGGACACCAGGTTATCTAGTCAAAAGAAAAACTCGGATCCCCTCTTTATTAAAAACTCGGACATGGGTTCATTAAGAAACTCAGGCATAAATACATTATATTATATTCTTGACACTACACATGAATAGCCGCCTATAACTATTGCTAGCTCACACGGGATTGGGCCGATAACATTACGCGACTCTTGATTGGGCAACCAATAAAAGTGGTGGGCATGTGGGTTTTGGATTAGAGCTTGACTTTGAATTTGAATCCTACCCCACTAGACAAGCACCAGCCGACAACTTCAACCATACTATAATTCACATGAAACTCAATATAATATGACCCCCACATGGCCGACCATTTAGTAACCATCACCTTGTGCCATTGGACCAACCCTCTAAACATATATTCTTTCCATAGACCAAGATAATAGATCTGACAATTGCTTTTGAATCAATTGATACAAGAATTATATGATGTCATAGTTGACTATTATTTTGATGGCCGACAACTAAATTAATTGACACACATCCATTTGATTTCAACAATAGAACATATGTATTACGGCCGATCTCTATACATGTGCATCCATCCATTCAGTTTTACAAATCGACACATATACAAAAATTAACTAGTGAATAACATATCCTGACAACACACACATGGGAGATCTCATGTTACTGACAATTATGACAATTACACATGCAAATAAAATCAAAGTAAACATAATTCACATGGTGCACTATCTAGACATAATAACACAATCGAGACATTACTAACCGAACACAAAGAGAGCTGATGAAATTCTCGAGAGGGGTGGAGGGGGGTAGGGCCTGCCGTCGCCGATAGGAGGAGAGTAGGGTTTCTTGTTTTTTTTTTTTTTTTTTTTTTTTTTTTTTTTTAACAATAGGCATAACATGATATATATATATTTTAGATAACGGTTTAGTGGCCGAACTGGGCCTGAGCCAATATAAATTGGGTTGTCGCAACACTTGGACAAGGCAGCTATGATTATGTGTAAAAGTGGCGATTTAGGTTTAATATACATGGGCCGAAATTATTGAGAGAGAGGTGCGACCTTAGGCCCAAGTGTGAGGCTCGGGTTTGAGGTGCGGCCCATCTACGTTACACACACTTAACATCTACCAATATCGATTCCTAAACTTTCACATTAATCACCATACCCACACATCATATCATTCATATGTCGCATACCATATATAACATATCAATCACATTACGATTTAACGTATTACGAACGTGTACAGTTGCGAAACAAACAAATCGTGTAAACAAACAACTAAACAATTAATCGTGCAATTAATGCGAAGATGGAACCTTGAAAACTCGAGTTGTCACATTATCCCCAACTTAAAAGAAATTTCGTCCCGAAATTTAGCATGCGGTTACTGAGGAAGCTAGGTGAGTTGTATCGTTCACTGGTTTTCCTGGGGTGTCACATCATCCCCCCGTTGATTTGGAATTTCGTCCCGAAATTCAGTAGTAGTAGCTTCAGCCTCAGGAGAGGTTGCATTGGTTTCGAATAATTGGGGGTACTTTTCTGTCATCTGGTCTTCGCGTTCCCAGGTGTACTCTGGGCCACGTTTGGAGTTCCAACGAACTCGGACAAGAGGGATTCTCTTGTGCTTGAGGACCTTAACATCCCGGTCCGTGATTTCAACTGGTTCCTCGACGAACTGCAACCGCTCGTCGATAGTGAGTTCCTTAAAAGGAACTATGAGGGTCTCATCTGACAGGCACTTCTTCAGATTCGACACGTGAAATACATTGTGAACTGCACCGAGTTCAGCTGGTAGGTTAAGTCTGTAGGCTACTGGGCCTATTCTTTCAGTGATTTCAAACGGTCCAACATACCGTGGATTGAGTTTGCCTCGTTTCCCGAATCGAACCACACCCTTCCAGGGTGAGACTTTAAGTAAAACCCGGTCCCCGACCTGAAATTCCAATGGTTTCCTACGCTTATCCGCGTAGGCTTTCTGACGGTCGCGTGCTGCCGCCATGCGTTGTCGTATCTGTGCAATCTTTTCCGTGGCGTCCACTACAATCTCTGGACCCGTAATCTGACTATCCCCCACCTCTGTCCAACAGAGAGGTGACCGGCATTTACGTCCGTACAATGCCTCGAATGGAGCGGCTTGTATGCTGGTGTGGTAACTGTTATTGTATGAAAACTCCACTAAAGGGAGGTGCTTTTCCCAGCCGTTGCCGAAATCGATAACACATGCCCGAAGCATGTCTTCAAGAGTTTGGATCGTACGTTCAGACTGCCCATCTGTCTGAGGATGATATGCTGTGCTCATGTCTAACCGTGAGCCGAAAGATTTGTGCATCGCTTGCCATAGCTCTGACGTGAATCGTGCATCCCGATCCGAAATGATGGAGATGGGCACCCCGTGCCTTGATACAACTTCTTTGAGGTAGATGTCTGCGAGAGTGGAGAACTTATCCGTTTCCTTTATCGCTAGGAAGTGTGCAGACTTGGTGAGTCGATCCACGATCACCCATATCGTATCATTCCCACGCTGGGGTCTAGGTAGGCCTGTAACGAAATCCATGGAAATTTCTTCCCATTTCCATTGAGGTATCTTAGGCTGTTGAAGTAGGCCTGCGGGTTTCTGATATTCAACCTTGACTCTTGCACCGGTCAAGCACTTGCCAACATAGGTAGCGATGTGGGCTTTCATACTTGGCCACCAGTATGTTGTTTTGATGTCGTGGTACATTTTATCTGCCCCTGGGTGTACCGAGTAGCGAGACTTGTGCGCTTCATCCATCACAAGCTCTCGTAGACCGCCATAATGTGGGACCCAAATACGCCCCGTTATATAGTAGGCGTCGTCTTCCTTTTGTTCCATTCGTTGCCTTGTACCACGTAAGGCTTCAGCCTTGACGTTTTCGGGTTTTCAATGCTTCCACCTGAGCATCTCGTATCTGTGCAGGAAGACTAGACTGAATCGTAAGCTGTAGCGCTCGCACGCGCTTAGGTAGGGTGTCCTTTCGACTGAGGGCGTCGGCCACAACATTGGCCTTGCCTGGATGATACTTGATGGCGCATTCGTAGTCGCTAAGTAGTTCAACCCATCTTCGTTGACGCATGTTCAAATCCTTCTGCTTAAGGATATGCTCGAGACTCCTGTGATCGGTGTAAATTGTGCACCTGGTACCGTACAGGTAGTGTCGCCATATCTTAAGCGCGAAAACAACAGCTCCCAGCTCTAAATCGTGCGTCGTGTAGCTCCGTTCATGAATTTTGAGTTGCCGCGAAGCGTAAGCAATAACCTTACCCCGCCGCATCAATACACAACCGAGCCCCTGTATCGGCGCGTCACAATAGACTACAAAATCATCCGTGCCCTCCGTGCCTAAGAAGTGGACTTCACGAAGCCAGAAGTCGCATTTTGAAAACTTTGCGTACAGTTGCTCCTTTCGAAGAAGTTCCAAGATAAGACGTAAGTGCTGCTCGTGCTCCTTCTGACTCTTGGAGTAGATCAGAATGTCGTCGAACTTGTCAAGATGGGGTTTGCACACCCTGTTCATAAGGTCCACAAATACGGCAGGTGCGCTCAATAATATCAAACCATCCATCATATCAAACATAAAGTATAGCAGTTAAAATAATTCATAAAACCCAATACAATTGATGTTCAAACCAAACTTTGTTTGAGTAGCGAAAACATAATAATGAAAACCCAAAATAAGTTATAAGTTCAAATATCGTTCATTGCGTCTCCTCGTCCTAACACGAAAGCTTGACCTCTTGCCTCGTTGCCATTGTTGTTGTTGTTTCCCCTGTTGTTGTTGTTGTTCCCGTTGCCCGGGTTATTGTTGTGATTCTGATTCTGGTTCAACTGAGGACAATCGCGTTTGTAATGACCTTCTGCCCCACACTGGAAACATCCCCGGTTTCCGCGCTGTGGTTGCTGCTGCTGGTTCTGTGGAGCTGGCGGTGGGAGTTGCTGGTTCTGATTTGCTGGCCGAGAGCTTCTACAATCCTTAGCCTCATGACCCATCTTGAGGCATCTTTGACAACGTTCCCTACGACATCTTCCGCTGTGGTGTCTGTTGCACTTATTACACAGTGGGTGAATTCCCCGATATCCACCCTGCCCCTGACTGCCAGATGATTGCTGACTCGAACTCTGGTAATCATTTGTCTTGCGCTGCTGAGACTGAACAGAAACCGATCCCTTGCTAGAATCCCCTTCCCATTTTCTCTTGTTGTCACTGGGAGTAGCAGAAGTAGTGACAGCAGTAGTGGTAGCCTTGACACGTTTTGGCAGTCTGTTCTGATCCACTGCCTGATCTGTAATACGATGAGCAAGGCGCTGAATTTCCTGGATGTTGTCGAGATTAGCCGAGGTAACGTGGCTCTGGATCTCTGGCGCCAATCCCTTGAGATACATCTCAATGCGCTTGTATGGAGGGTCCACCATAGTTGGACACAGCACAGCCAGCTCATTCGACCGTTTAGTATAGGCTTCGATCTCTGACCCAACCATTTTCAAGTGATACAGTTCATCTTCCAGCTTGTGAATGTCTTCACGAGTGCAGTATTCCCTTTTGATAAGTTCCTTAAAATCATTCCAGGGCGTGGCGTTAGCAGCTGCCAACCCTAAGATCTGTACTTGCGCGTTCCACCAAGTCAACGCGATTCCTTCCAAAGTGCCAGTGGCGTACTTGACCCTGCGAGCCTCAGGGCATTCACACATTTCGAATACGGATTCTAGATTCTCAAACCAATGGAGGAGTCCCACTGCCCCCTCGGTGCCACTGAATGAGCTTGGACGACAGTCCATGAAGTTCTTGAAAGTGCAGACAGGCTGCTGCGCGTGTTGACCTGCTTGAGCAGCTGCAAGTGCCGTAGCAACTTGAGCTTGAACGAGAGCTTCTAGCTGGGCTTGTGTCATGTTGATACGTCCGGCCATTGATCTTCACATTAAAGGCAACATAGGTGAGAAAGGTTCGCGAATAGTGCGATGACAGAAGAGTGTAAGCACGTAAGTGTTCTTAAGCAATAACAAGTAGTGAGCAGAGTAATGTAAGCATACTACGAGCAAAGTTCTATGCAGTTCTAGCAAGCAGGTAATAAACATAAACCTTATTACCTAGTATGTCGAGTCTTACACGTGGAGCGAAGCGTCGTTGTGGATCGTTGAGAGCACTGTTCTGGTTATAGTCTGGTTTTAATAAAAACGTTTTCCCATATTAAAACCAAGTTCTCTATAACCAATGGCTCTGATACCAATCTGTCACACCCCCAAAATCCACCTGCGGAGTATCACCACTTAGGAGCGTGACTGACCAGGATCAAGCCACCAATCATATCGAACGTGTAATTAATGCCAATTATAATAAATGTAAACCAATAATTCAATACGATAGGTGTTCAAAGCATAATCATAGTTTGTAAGTATAGCGGAAGCATAAGTACGAAAACCCAAATGTGTGACATAAGTTCAATAAGTTTCAAAACGTAATCCATGCTCCACAACGACCTGCTCCTCCCTATGCAAGCTCCATAAGTATCTAACAACCTGCAAGGCATGTAACAGAGGATCAACAACTAGTTGAGCGAGTTCACAGTTAACAGTTCAGTAGTAGTACAGTGTGAGTAGTAGTATGTTCGTTCGTTATATCATGTATCGTATTGGTTTCCATCGCGGCCTCCCAGGCAGGTGTGCGAAGATATTAGGGGGTATTCATCCCGTGTATTCTAGACTAGGTTTATCCGTATCGCGGCCTACCAGGCAGGTGTGCGAAGATTAGTAATTTACAGTTCGCGGCCTTCCAAAGGCAGGTGTGCGAAGTCAGTCATAATATCGCGGCCAACCCTTGGCAGGTGTGCGAAGATCAGTTCAATAAGTGTTACTAGTCTAGTCGTAGTTAAATCAGCGAAGTATGTACCATAGTTCATCAAATCACATCACTACGTTCCAGTTTAGATAAGTACCAGTAATTAATCAAATCCCATTCCCACCCTGGGAACCCCATGCCTTGGCTGTTTGAACTCACCTTGGTTTGCTCGGTATGTTATTGCTTCTAGGGTTTGTTAATCGTCTAAGTCCGTTACACACGACCTAGGATATGTTGCACATGATTCATTCAATTAGGGTTTGCAAATCCTCGATATTCAAGTAACGGTGCTTTGTGTGATTATTGTGTACACGATGATAATACATAAAATGTTCACACATGCAGGATCATACCGTTGCATTCAATATCATACAATCATTCACATAGAATCATACATCATGTAAGCAGTCAATCCTATTCACGTAATTCATGCGTAGCGTCCCTGATTTCACGGTTTATGCATTTAACAGTGTAAATAACTTCACATGTTTAACGATGTCAGGGAATCAAAGTATCATACACAGCTTAACAGGATTAGCATAATATATCATGCAGCTCGTTGTTTCAAACTGATCATTACACAACATCAGACAATTTCGCATCATCAGGCAATCATACGACATCAGACAGTTACACAACATCAGACAAGTGTGGGGGGGTTTTCCCCTGTTCATAACTCGGATAGCACATGTTAAGTTATAACCTCGGACAAGAGTTTCACGGATGAAACTCGGACCAAGTGGGCAAGGGGGTCACAAGGTCGGACATCTTTTCAAGTACAAAACTCGGTCATGATCAATCATCTTCAAACTCGGACCAAGGATTCATATTAAAGTCGGACCACATCAATTACAAGGAAACTCGGACACACAGAGTATAAACTTCGGACCTTGGCCTTAGGGCCCTAAACTCGGACCTTGCTTCATACCCCTAAGGAACTTCGGACATCATTTGTCATATTAAAAACTCGGACACCAGGTTATCTAGTCAAAAGAAAAACTCGGATCCCCTCTTTATTAAAAACTCGGACATGGGTTCATTAAGAAACTCAGGCATAAATACATTATATTATATTCTTGACACTACACATGAATAGCCGCCTATAACTATTGCTAGCTCACACGGGATTGGGCCGATAACATTACGCGACTCTTGATTGGGCAGCCAATAAAAGTGGTGGGCATGTGGGTTTTGGATTAGAGCTTGACTTTGAATTTGAATCCTACCCCACTAGACAAGTACCAGCCGACAACTTCAACCATACTATAATTCACATGAAACTCAATATAATATGACCCCCACATGGCCGACCATTTAGTAACCATCACCTTGTGCCATTGGACCAACCCTCTAAACATATATTCTTTCCATAGACCAAGATAATAGATCTGACAATTGCTTTTGAATCAATTGATACAAGAATTATATGATGTCATAGTTGACTATTATTTTGATGGCCGACAACTAAATTAATTGACACACATCCATTTGATTTCAACAATAGAACATATGTATTACGGCCGATCTCTATACATGTGCATCCATCCATTCAGTTTTACAAATCGACACATATACAAAAATTAACTAGTGAATAACATATCCTGACAACACACACATGGGAGATCTCATGTTACTGACAATTATGACAATTACACATGCAAATACAATCAAAGTAAACATAATTCACATGGTGCACTATCTAGACATAATAACACAATCGAGACATTACTAACCAAACACAAAGAGAGCTGATGAAATTCTCGAGAGGGGTGGAGGGGGGTAGGGCCTGCCGTCGCCGATAGGAGGAGAGTAGGGTTTCTTGTTTTTGTTTTTTTTTTTTGTTTTTTTTTTTAACAATAGGCATAACATGATATATATATATTTTAGATAACGGTTTAGTGGCCGAACTGGGCCTGAGCCAATATAAATTGGGTTGTCACAACACTTGGACAAGGCAGCTATGATTATGTGTAAAAGTGGCGATTTAGGTTTAATATACATGGGCCGAAATTATTGAGAGAGAGGTGCGACCTTAGGCCCAAGTGTGAGGCTCGGGTTTGAGGTGCGGCCCATCTACGTTACACACACTTAACATCTACCAATATCGATTCCTAAACTTTCACATTAATCACCATACCCACACATCATATCATTCATATGTCGCATACCATATATAACATATCAATCACATTACGATTTAACATATTACGAACGTGTACAGTTGCGAAACAAACAAATCGTGTAAACAAACAACTAAACAATTAATCGTGCAATTAATGCGAAGATGGAACCTTGAAAACTCGAGTTGTCACATGTATATACTTGGTAATTATTTTCCTTCCCAAGGATGGGGGACTTAATACATGTGCGTTCGTGATATATTATTAAGTCTCACTTAATATATATTTATTTCTAACTCCAAAATATAAATATTTTTCTCAAAAATATTATATTTTTACTTCACAAAATTCTCCGAAAATAATACCTTGGCAAATATACGCGTTCATAATTATTTCCGTAAAATGCGTAAGTTACGTTTTAACGTTCGAGTGGTAATAGTAATTACCGGTGTAACTTATATATTTATCGTGAATGCGTTCGTATTATTTTGGTTCCGTTGACGTTTGGTAATATTATTTTTACTCTAAAAATAATATTTATGTATCTTCACAAAATAATCATAAACACGCATCAAGTGATTTGTGAAAAATATATATATTAAATATATATTTACTATGTTTTATTTTGTGAAATCCCACCTCCGATATTTTGTAAATAAAGTCGTGGCGAAACTGATATATTTTGAAAACATGTCAAAAGTACTTCCAACACTTATAGTGAAAATAATTCTAAGTGTCAGGTTTTTGGAAAAATTTTGCCAGAGTTTCCTCTGTAACTGGAGGTGGCCACGCTTTCAAGCGTATCATTTTCTTTTACAAATCAATTCAACAATTTTCTTATTCAATCGAAACAACGTCCAACACCTCAAACTGGTTAATAAATATGTAAATCGCAAAGAT
Source organism: Helianthus annuus (assembly GCF_002127325.2). Lineage (NCBI taxonomy): Eukaryota > Viridiplantae > Streptophyta > Magnoliopsida > Asterales > Asteraceae > Helianthus > Helianthus annuus. The sequence continues at coordinate 78,767,383 of NC_035443.2, read as the reverse complement.
TTCATGAACTTGTGACTTACATCAAAATACGAAGTAAATCTCCTTACTTTTAGCGGATCTTAATATAAATTAGTCCGGTTTCGTAAGAACCTTGCTTTTAAAGAAATTCCGTCTTCACAACTTCTCGTCATCTTTTACAAAAATTGTTATTTTGTCGAAACTTTGCGTTACACAAGTGTTTACACACTTGTGTGTTCTAAAAATCATACTTATTAGTGTAAGATCCGTTTTTAGAAAACATGATTTTCTTGACACTCGGTCCTTTGAAAATACCACTTGTAGATCCGTAGATCTACTAGTTTTAAACACTATTTTGTAAGTAAAATCACTTTTACACACGTTCATGATTCGTGTGTGGTAGAGTTTCACCCTTTAACCCTTGTTTCATTCAAAACAACCTTATGTCATGATCTATGTTCATGACTAAACCGGGTTAAATGATGATCCGAGCTACCACAACATAGATCGGGTCCAAATAACCACACAATTTAATTACTACATCATTTACACAACTTGTAAGCCTTTATCCATCATTTCAAGCATTCTTAGTAAACTTTAATGCTTCATTTTGTGTGTTCATGACTTTTAACCGTTACCAATCGTTTTAACCACCTTAAGATAGTTCAAGAAGGGGATTTAAGTAACATACCACTAGCTCGAGGCTAGGGAAGAATCTAAGCGCAAATAGGGGGGATAAAAGCAAGAGAATGAGGTCCTTCGAGCTCCGAGTGCACCAAGACTCCTTATGCGTGATCCTTGACACTTGAAGGATCTTGGAATGTGAAGATGGAAGCCGAAAATATGATGGATGGACAAGGGGGTGTTCGGCCGAAGCCTTGAGAGAGCAAGAGAGAGTGTGATGTGTGAAGTTATGAGATGTGAATGATCATATTTGTAACCTTATGTTTTTATAGACAATTAACAAGTTCTTTACCCACAAGTCCTTGTGTCTTCTTGATATGGAACATAAGGAATTATTATAATCAAGATGGTACAATGGTTGGTCACATCGTGACCGAAATCGGCCAAGGGGGGGGGGGTTCTTGGTTGGATTGTAACTAATCATTAGTTATTAGTAAGATATGTTAGGTTAGTTAAGTAGTTAACCCGGTTAGTAGTGTGTTGTGTTTTAAAGCGGGTGTTAGGGTATTCGGGGACCCTAACTGGCTCAGAAAAAGACAAATAATGTTTATGGCAATATTTTCATGTTCCGGGTATAGTCCGGTTGTTCGGTTGGATAGTAATCCGTTAATGTTCTTAACAAAGCTTTAGAGTGTCGTTGATACCGTTTTTAGTGACACAACTTATTCCCGACACTTTGGAAAGTGTCTAGTAATATTTTTCTCATGTTTTGGCACTTTATTAGTTAGCTAAAAGCTGAATTGTTGATTAAAGTGCTGAGTTTTGTGCTCAGTGTATATCCTAGGCACATCCTGTCATTGTATCTTATTCCTAGAGACGCAGTTCTACAACCCTTATATCCCTACACTCACTATGGGTGTAGTGAAATATTTCTGTCTCATACAGGCCTTAGAGGCAATATCTGCCTGATGCTGGCTTTATCATCATGTTCAATAGGTTATCCGTTCATAGTGCTACTGTGCTTTTGTGCATCATGTTTGTCACTAGAGTTCTGTATGTAAATAATGTAGTGACGGTATGTAAAGCATGATGCAGGAATATACAAGTATCAGAAGTCAAGTAGCAGTTCATCAGTAATTTTCAAGCAAGCACAGTAATTAAGCAGTAATTAATTATTAATTAAACCGTACGGATACCTGATTTAGTGAGGGTTGTCACAACTTCCCTTCCGCACCCAGATTTTTATTCCACACACTGCTCATGTGTGTTTCTAATAAAACAACGTCCTTTAATGAGATACCAACAAAAATCCAATGCCTGGGGTATGCAATTTTAAATGATAAAGACTATAACTACTCCCAGGTAATATTTGATGATTTGGTAAAGAACGTTGATAATAAAGCATTTCTACTCTTTCCAAGATTTCTAAGCTACTATTTTGAACAAAAATTCGTAGAGAAAGATGCAGAATTGCCCAAACAAGGTGTCTCATTCAAAATAAACAGTTTAACAATTGAAACATTTTCAAGAATGATGGCACCAATAAAATTAAAAACAAAGGAGGCTGAGCAGGTTTTAGAAACTGCTACTGTTCCTCAAGAAACCACTGCTGAGCCCACTGCTCCAGGTGATCAAAGTAGCACACCCACTGCTTTGAAACCAACACATGCCACCACAAAGACCAAAAGAAAAACATCAAGAAAACCCACCAAACCCACACCAAAGGCAACTCTGGAAGATGAGATCCCAGAGTCAATGCCAGTGACAACACAAAAGTCACAAGAAACCACTGCTGCTACTTCCTCACAGCAGATGGAAGAAAGATCTCAACCCCAGCCTAAAACTCCTCCTGCATCCTCACAAAAGGATCAGGTTGTAAGCACAGGGACACCAAATTATGAAGCTCTGTATCCACTCGGATCCATCTTCCACAGTCCTGATCCCAAGGACATGTCTCTTTCAACACCCGTACCCTCACCAATCATACTGCCACAATCAATAATACCCCTGTTGCATGCAGTTGATATGGCACAGACACAAACCAGTTCCTCTCTATCACCTATTACTGAGAGTTTACCTCCACAAGTGACTGGGTCTGATGCTCATACCTCTGCTATCCCAGCAACAGCTGAGGAGGTTACACCCCCTGAGTTACAAGTAACTCTCGGTGGTAGTTCAAGTGGAGCAGCAACTACAACTGATGGATCAACAGATCTTCAGTTGGACAGTTGTTACATTACTAAGACTCCCTTGAAGGCAATTTCTTCCATGGCAACATCGGTAACCACCAGTGAGTTATCTTTAACTGCTGGTAACATCAAAGAATTATCGAGTGCTGAAGAAATAAGTCCCCAGTACCAAGAAAAAGGGGCATCAATGGATGACTTTTGGGCCACAGCTCCTAAGTCACACATTGATACAACCACTGCTGGTGAGGATTCAGATGATCCGGTTAATTCAGGTGATGATTCAAAATACAATGAATTGACGGCCAGAGTTGAAAATCTAGAATCTTCTGTTGCCGAAATAAAAGATATGGTGCAGCAGCTGTTAGAAGCTCAAAAAGCCCAGTCAACTGTTCCTCCTGCTCAAGCACCTGCTCCACAAGCATTTGCTGCAAATGAGCTTTGGAACATCTTCCAGCCCATGCTTGAACAACAACAACAAATGGCTGCTAAAAAGCATGCTAATCAAGTTCAAATGCTGACCAACATGGTGGAATCTCGGTTCAAAGACACTCAAGCAGACATCAAGGCTATAAAAGCTAGCATACAAAAGACTGCTCAGAGTGAGAAAGGTCCATCTACCATTTTCTTCATGGATACACCCATGGCAGATAATGCCAAAAAGGGGGAGAAAACCAAGCTGAAAAAGAAAGGTATAGAAGATGGGATATACATTGAACCAGAAAAACCCAAAACCTTAAAAATTTCAACAGCTGATACAACAGTAGTTACAAAAACTGCTGTCAGTAGCCAAACAGCTGCCCTCTCATCAACACACACACCTCCAACACACACCACCTCAACACAAATCACCACAACTACTGTTCTACCATCACCACTACCTCCTGCCATAAAGTAGAAGACAACAGATGTTACAACATCTGCTGTAATGACAACAGTGATTGAAACACCAGTTGTTTCAACCACTGTTAGTCAATCACAATCACAAACCACTGATCCACCCAAAACATCACCAGCCTCCCCTCCATTGAAAAGGAGAAGGTTTTCATTCCTGATGATGAGTCACCACCAACATCACCACCATCAAATATTATCTCACATCCTCCATCCCCTGCTCAAAAGCAGAAGACATCTGCTGACACATCAGCAGTTGTAATGACGACAGAAGTTGAGACACCAGTTGTTTCAACAGTTGTTAGTCAACCATCCACCACCGCTCTATCCTTTCCTATATCTCAACCAAAGCTCTTTAGCAGAAAAAGAAAGCCAATCACTGCCGTTGAAGGGATACATGATCCGAATGCTGAAAAGTATCCACTGGAGCTTGAAGCCATTAAAAATGAAATGAGGCAGTTTTATACAGAAACAGATCCATCAAAAAGAAAATTCTCCTCACTCATAGGCTATATAGCTCCAGAAGATATAACTGATTATCTCAAGATAAAGGCTAGGCAAGCTAAAGTTAAAGTTAAGCGATGGAAGGCATTGCTAATAGGCTAAGCGAAGAAGGCATTACTAATAGACTGGAGTTCTACCTTGCAAAGGTTAAGCAGATGGAAGAATTTGCACAAGAGCTAGACAAAGAAAAGGCTGATCAAAAGAAGAAATTGAGAGAACAACTTCTAGCCTTCATCATGAAAGAAAAGTTCTACCCTGCTGAAGAATCCCAGTTTAAAGAATGGCCTTTAGTAGCTTTAAAGCATGAGGCTGAAAGGATCCAAAAAATCAAGAATGTTCCTTCAAAGAAGAAAAATGCTCCAAACTGGAGTAAATACAAAAAGCTTATTGCTGATCTCACTGCTGAATATAAAGGAAAGAAAAAGGAGCTAGTGGTTGCTAAGGTGGACACTGCTGAAGCCATATCAAAATGGTCTAAGCAGCAAACTGATGAAGCCTATGAGAGGCTAAAGAAAAAGAAGAAAACTGCTTCAGATGCTTCAAAGAAAAGAGAACAGATGATGAAGCTTGAACAGAAAATTGAAAACCTCAAGACATGCTAAAATCAGCAGACAGTCCTACACTTGGGTCAAAACAAGATGATGGCAAACAACTGACTGAAGAAGAGGTCTTAGAAAAGGAAGCTGAGTATCTCAAGGACACCATCTCAAAAATGGGTCTAAATGAAGACAGCTCATCAAAGCTTCAAAACCTTTTTAAGAAGGTACTCAACAAACCTGCATCTCCAAACACTACAAAAGACAAGACAGAAGTTGAAAGACAAGAGCTTAGTGAACAAGAAACTGCAGATGATATAGCTGCAGCAGACAGAGTCATTGAAGAAGTTTCAATAGAATGTCTAAAAGTATGCAGATGTTTTCAAGGCCATTATCCCTCAACTCATCTGAAAATAAATCTCTCCCAAGAAACCCATTAGGCTTAAAAATACTAAAGTGGATGTCTGATCAAAAGACCCACGTATTGACTTTGGTCAGAGCCAATGGTGAGGTGAAGTATACATCAAGGAAAGAAGCACTTGGCCTAAGTGTTGAAAATTTTCAGGATCTCCTTGAACTTTCACTGTGCAGGGATGAAGATGACCAGAGTGCCAAAGATTTTGAAGCTGAATTTAAGGAACAAGCTAAGGCACTCTTAATGAGTAATAAAGGTCCTGAATAAGGAAGGGTTTTGGCATTATCTGTTCCAGGGGGAGATTGTTGGGATTGAACCCTAACAGAGGAACAGATAATGTAAAGCCATAACCGGATCTTATCAGTGGACCATCAATAAGCAGCAGTTTATCCTATGCTCTCCCCTTGACAGTGGTTATCTAACAGCTGATGGATCTTAAGTGCTGCTCTACTACAACAACAGATAAACCAAACACTGATGATACTCCAAAGACTGCTGAAGACAAACTCTGCTGCTCTATCTACTACTGTGTTCTAAGTACAGCTGAAGACTCAAGCACTGCTCATTCAAAGACTGATCACCTTTTGAAGAAAACACTGATGGTCAAGTAATCAGTGCTTATGCTATAACAGTGGAACGTGAAGCAGTAGTTATCTCTAGTATGTATTATGATAATTATCAGATGTTGCATATCAGTAGTTTGTATAGAACAATATTTGTAGTTTGTTAGGTCGTTAGATGTCACTATCATGGTGACGTCAGCTGAGGTAAATCAGTAGTTTGGTTTGCCTATAAATATAACAGTATTCTGTACTGTTATACTTGATTCGTTTTGAGTGAGTTCTCATCCTCAATTCAATCTTTTCATCTTGTGCAACCAACTCTGGTATATCAGGCTGAGGGGGAGTTTAGATTGTAAGCTTGCTATAATCATTTGCTTTCTATTGTAAATCTTTTTGACTCAATGAAATAGCAATTGTTTATCAATCTACACTTTACTTTGATTATGTTTACAAAGTTTGCTACTCATTTCCGCTGCACTTATTCGTTTTATGCAAACAGGCACAATCATGATGGCCCCCAGATCCCAACAAGGGATCCTGGGTTCTTGTCATATTGAATCATTGAATCAAAACAATCCTAAATCCTAATGGTGATTCGGGATAACGCCACGAAAGGTAATACAATAAGCACACTTATATATAGGAAGTACCAGCGGCGTATCCACCATGTGCTTATTGTATTATCTAGTTTCGTTATCTAAATCACCAACGATCTACACAAAAACCAACCATCGAGTTGTAAAGTACTTCTTAAAAATCTTACTATGAAGATAGGAATATCTAAGACTGTACTTCAAATATCCTGCATGAATCTAACTATGAAGATAGGTATATCACTTAAGGATAAAACATTACATTTGCATAATCGGAATAATAACCATAAAAGCACTTAGTGAACACACATATGCCATACATTTTGAAAGCAGATCGATTACACATATGAACCACCCCAAAACATTTAAAAACAGTAAAAGAGGGGTCCATGTACTCGCCTGGGGTTGTTATAGTCCCGGCTCAAAGGGTATAACAAAGCTCAAAAGACCAAGAGTTCAAGTGTTGAAGCGGTTCCTAGGGCAACAGATACTATGTTAGGGAATCGACACCTAAATCGGGAGATCGGGTAGAATGAGGTCTTGTAAACCAAATGAGTGTTGGAACCCATGTGATATGGTTTAACAAAGCCTACATTCTAAATCGAAACCTATCCTAAGTGCTTACGACCCTTTACGACCCGTTAAGGTAGCTTACGCCACTTTAGCGCGTCGTTCGCGCAACAGCGCGTTCGAGACGCCTAACTAGTCCTATGACAAGTATTATATGCCTTAACATATCTAATTATGTTATATAATCAGTTTAGATGTCAAAATATTGGTTACATATGTTTAAAATGAAATTATGCGCAAAAAGGGCATTTTGGTCATTTTCCTAAGGCATATAAACTACCTATCGTATGACTAACTAAACGAGGTGACCATAAGGTATAACCTTGGAAGGTTATTCCCTATACAACTATGGTCACATTATATGTTTGGTCGGATCTTAATGAGTGACCAAACGGGTCGGGTTCGAAAGTCTAAGCGGTTGTTTAGACCGCTTATCCTACGACCCTACAAGCACTAAACCTAAGGTGACGAGTTAAACATGTTAAAACATGTTTAACAAAGTTAGGAAACAAGTTTGATATCAAAACAAACAGTTTTGATACCCAAGAATAGTTTGGTGCACAGACGCGTATTTTGACCGAAACTATGACTCGTCACTACACCTAATTAACGTGGTAATCAGTAGGTATAGTCACAAGGGACTATAACCATCGTGATTACGCTCACGTTGCGAAGTTCAAACGAACTTCGTGTTGACCATAGACTAGTCAAAGCAGAAAGTCAAACACTGTTTCATTTTCACGCTTGAAAAACGATAACAAGCATGAAAGAAACTTACAATGGGTCCAAGCAAGGAAGATTTGAACTCAAAACTTCTCAGGTATGAAGCTTCACAAGGAGAGCTTCAACTTAGAGAAGATGATTGAGATCAAGTGTGAAGAAGATGAAGTGAAAATTGTGGGTATTTATAGAAAGTGAAGAACTGTTAGGATCATTCCTCGATAATTGAGCTTCGATCTGGACCTTACACATAAGTCACATGGTTTTGGAATACTAGGGTGCCCCAAAACCATCAAACGGTATTGAAAAAGTTACAAAAAGGACCCTGAACTTCAAGTCGGTTGCTGAAAAGTGCTGAAAATGAGTTTTCTGCTTAGATGAGGCCGTGGCGTCGCACCACGGCAGAGCCACATAGTGGTGGCGCAACGCCACCATGTGCCAGCTACCAGAAACTTTGAAAGTTGACAGTTTTGGTCCTTGCAACTCGTTTAGGCCATTTTTGATGCGTTTAAGCCCCGTTAACCTCATTTCAAGGCTCTAAAATGAAGTTAAGTATAAGGAACTTAGAATACGCTCAAAAACATCTCGGATGTCGGTTAGTTTGGTTGTACGGTTCCGTTGTTCGGTTAATTACGACGAAACACGAACGGGCGCGAAAAACGATCAAAATTACGCGACGAATGGATTTTTATCATGCCAATCACTAAAATAAAATATTTTAATGATTACATAAATTTTTGGATGTCCGGATATATTCAGAACGTAAGATATGCGCAAAAATGCAAACCTATGCACTTTTTGACGCTTTTAGTCCATGAATGACCAAAAAGTTTATTTTAGCGTACCGAACCCATCAAAGCCGATTTCTAAGCTATGTAAAGGATATTTAGGGTATGTTTAACTTATGATCAAGTTCCGGAAGGTGCGATACTATGTGAATGAGCAGACTTTCGCAGTTTGATGCAAATAGTCCCTGAGTGTGAATAAACTTGTTTTTGACACACCAAAGCTTTCAAAACTTATTTCTAAGTTATATAAAAGTTATTTAAGGTATGTTAAGCCTTTGTCACTGTTCCGGAGTGTTCCCGCATTAAACTGATTATGTTTACACATCAGTTCGCGTTTAACTTTCTAGAAAGTGATTTAAAGCATGAAAATGAACTAGAATCAAAATGTGAAATTGTAAAACCAAAATAAACAAATTTTTGAGACCAAAACACATTGTTTCTTTGATTAAAGATAGTGTCCTACATTGTGTGTGTTTACGGAGCACATGTGTCACACAATGACCCTCCGCCCAAAAAATCCTTTGGTTCCGGTAATCATAGTGTCGCAACCCCCGACCCCTGCCTCAGGAGGCGGGCGGCCGCGGCCTACTTAGATATGGTGGTATCGGTGTTTATCATTATTTGGCAGTGGAAATTTTATCAGTACCGTAGTTAGGAAATATTTTATCAGAGTAAAACACCACATTTTATAATAATAAATATATTGGGATAAAACCCAATTTTTCATTACAAACATGTTTATAGGGATAAACCCTATTTTATTGAAATAAAACATCTTCTTTATTTAGGTATATAGCCACTTTTCCAAGCCTTCAGTGTTGTCCAGTTGGCTTCTATTTGGCTTTCACATTTTGTTACCTGAAACGCGTTTAAAAACATTTTGTCAGTGGAAATTACTGGTGAGTGAATCCCAATTTAATCAGAATAGGTTTTATCAGTTTACAGCATTGAGGGCGATTTCGCAATTACATTTGTTTATTGTTCTGCTTTAGTCACCACCCACGATACTGTCAACCCGACTTGTGGTCATCTTACTACTCACAGTGTAGTAACAAATTTTGTACACAAAACCTCAACATACCGACGATAATTGTAGAATTACAAATACTCAATCACTATTAATCATAAGGTAAAAACAATTGGGATTTTGTAAAAACAATTAACAAAAAGGAGGATTAACTCACATTGCTATCTTAGGAAATTTCTTGTGGCTTCCTAGTTATAATCTATAAATTTTAAATAATGCACACGCGTTATTATAATAACCTAATTTTACATTAGTTATATCCTCCTCAAGACAAAACTCCAACGACTACGTCGGGCAGAGCCTCAACAGCCGTTACGGAGCACTAGATCAATCGGGCAGCGTATTCAAGACGTAACCGGGGGTTAAAATACTTACAACGAGGCAGAGCTTCACTAATTAGGGAGTATTATGCCCGAATATTATGTCTACACTACAGTAATTGATAGAGATTTTCGAATTGCGAACGATCTGCAATTGAAACCGATCGATCCTATTTATAGTGCTGATACAGCACTTCCTCGCGGCCCGCGAAGGATCCACAAGGGGTCTTTGCGCCCCGCGATATAGGGTATGTAGGGCCTAGCTTTGCTCGGTCACACACATAGCTTTGACATACCACCTGACACGTGGCAGCAGGGAGTCCTGGCGGGTGGCCTGCTGTCGCGCCCCGTGTAAGCCGAAGACAAGGTCTTCGTGGCCCGCGAGCGCCCCCCTGAATTTGATTTTTCTTGATTTTTGTTAATTTTTAAGGTATTTCGGGTCCATTCTCGTATACGGGGTGTATTTTAGGGCGTATAGGGGTGTTCTAAATATTTTAGGAGTGTCGGAAATATTTTAGGAGGGTTGTTATACACTGTTAGGGGTGGATTCTCCATACCTATGGATCACGGATCCTCAAATGCAGCCAGGATCACGGACCCTCGATTCTGTTTGAATTAAGGTTCCTCAGAAGACGTTGCAGAATTATGGATCCCGGATCCTAATTGTTATCCTAACACTAACGGTTGTTTCCATTGTATTTGAGCTTGTTTTGTAGGAGTACTCGAATGGGACTTGGTTTTGCCGAGATTCCAGGGGAATATACCTTACAATTCCACACGTGCATAGCCTTCTTTAACGTTATGGAGATCGTGGGAAGCTATCACCTTTTGCGGATTGTTAGTTAGCTAGTTTATTTCTATTTTTATAAGGGAATAACAAGCTTGAATTAGAACACATTAGCAAAGACACACACTCTCGAAAGCTCTCTGCAACTTGTTGGCAATTTCATACACTTTGTGCACCAGTGATCCTTGTAACAAGCTTGTTATCATCCCGGTTGTAAAGATCATTTGATTAATTATAGTTGGTGATCGGTAGTTTCCATCACCTGAGGTTTTTTATGCCGGAGATCAACTCTTGATCAAGGGCTTTTTCCTCGTATAAATCCTTTTGTCACTTGTTCATTTCATTTACAAGTTGTTCATACATTTGTTCATTGATTCAAGCATCATACCTCACAAAAGAAGATTTGGTTGCATTATCCTAGCCTGATTTTTGACCAAAACAGTTTAACGCCCACCGTGGGGCAATTGGTGCTTCATTTCTGAGAAATTTTTGCCATTGTGTTCATTATCTCCAAGCAGATGGCTTCTTCAGCAAAGAACACTTCGAGTTCCATGCCGGCAGTCACTTCTTCACAGGGCATTCCACCTTTGCCTCCACCACTTTTTGGATCTCAGAAGAATGCTGAAAATGCTGCGAAGAGACAAAGCCCCATCTTCCCAAAACCACCAACTTCTACTGTTTCTTCTAGCCCTACTAACAGTGATCTTTTTACTTTGATTTTGCAGATGAGGGATCACATACAAGAGCAGGATAAGACCAACGAAAGGATCCTCCGGGAGATTGGTGACATCAAGAAACAGAAGAAATCAGTGGAGGATCACTCTCCTCTGGTGCCGAGGTCGCTGAATTTTGACACTCCGGTCATAACTTCCCAGCATTCTACAGCTCCGGATGTCCAATACCAGGGTGGATCAACATGAATGCGTTTTGGACCATCGGCAATGACTAAGGCTCCGGGATCCTACTTTCAACCTTTAGGATCCTCGTCTCAGCCTTAAGGATCCTTTTTCCAGCATCAGGGATCCTTCACCAGTTCAGGAGGGTACATGGGGACGCAGCTAGTTCAAGGATCCTCTTCTCAAGTTCAAGGATCCTCTCAGGTTCAAGGATCCTCCTTTCAGCTTCAAGGATCCTCGTCTCTGGTTTTTGGATCCATGGATTATCCTCCAAGACCCCCAGTCACAACACATCAAGAATCCAACATCTTTCAGGATCAAGGATTCTTAAGGAGTGTACAGCCCGAAAGTTCAGATGTTCATCTAGGGGACTTCATACCAATGCAGACCATCGCTTCTTCTGGTCCCTCAAATTTTACCAGAATCCCGTCAATATGGATTCACATCTGGAATTCTAAACTTAAATCCTCCAGGAGGTAACACTTTGAATAATTCTTATACTACTAACCATGGCTTTATGCAGGATACAGCTTTCAACCAGGCTATGACTAGGGAATTACAGAAATTGAAGGATATGATATCCAGCGTGCCAGGAGTGGTTAAACCCATTCCTGAAATCCCAGATGGAAGCCACAAGATATCTCGTTTTGCACCACCTATTTGTGATGTAGAAATCCCGAAGAGGTTCCAAATACCCACTATGAAGCTATATGATGGTTCAACAGATCTAGAAGAGCATGTAGCTCAGTACAGAGAAAGGATGGAGATCAATCCAATTCCTGAGAGGTTAAAAGAAGCATGTCTATGCAAGGGTTTCGGATCCACACTCACAGGATCAGCTCTTAAATGGCTGCTAAGTATTCCCCCTTACTCCATTACTTCATTTGCTAATCTAGTTAATCTGTTTAATAGTCAATTCTCATGTAGTAGAAAGTTTGAACGATTAACTAGTGATCTATACAGGGTAACAGAAGGTCAAAATGAATCACTTAGAGATTATATCACTAAGTTTAGTAAAGAATCCATGGATATTCCTAATTTGGATATTGCTACGGCTGTAGAAGCCTTCAAAATAGGTTTACTTAGGGATTCACTATTCTATGATGATCTTGTCATGACCCCTTGTAGGAATCTTGATGAAGTGAGAACCAGGGCCCTTAGATTCATCCGATTAGAGGATGATAAAAGGATCCAAGAAAGACTAGCAGGATCCTCGAAGCAGGAAAAGCAAGGATATTACTTCAGGAACAACAAGTCCAAGTCTTACAACAAGTCTAGCAACCAGAATGTGCATACAGTAGAACAGGAAGAGGATGATGAGGATTATTCTCCAATTTCTGAATATTGTTTTTCTGTTGATAACAATGAACTAATTCTTGCAATGCAGAACCTAGGTGAAAAAGCAAGATGGCCCAGAAAAAGTGATAAGCCAGCTGCAACAAAAGACAAATCCAAGTGGTGTGCATATCATGAAGATTTTGGTCATCTCACTGAAGAATGCATTGCATTGAGAAAAGAGATTGGTTACATGTTGAGCAAAGGGCACTTGATGGAGCTGTTGGGAAGAAAAAAGTCAAGGATCCAGGATCCTGAAAAAGTTCCAGAAAGAGCTTCTGCTCCTCCTGCTGATGCACAAATCATTAACTTCATATCTGGAGGATCAGATATATGTGGCACTTCTTTTTCAGCAGCTAAGAGGCATGCAAACGAGACCAAGATGGATAATGGGGATAGACCCATTCAAACCTCTATAGTTACACAGGAAAATGTTATAACTTTTGATGAGGATGATCGAGTTGATGTCTAGGATCTTCATCATGATGGTCTTGTTATTACCCTATTTATATCTAACCATTTTGTTCGCAGGATCTTGATAGATGGTGGAAGCTCTGTAAACATCATTCAGCTTGATGTCCTCAAGAAGATGAACATCCCTGAATCGGATATTGTGCCAAGATCCTTAGTTATTGTGGGATTCAGTGGAGAAACCAAGAACACATTGGGGGACATTAAATTTCCCATCTACATAGAGGTCTTCATTCTTATCAAAAATTTTGTGTTATAGATTGCTTATCCTGTTGCAATGTTATCCTTGGCAGGCCATGGATACATGATATGAAGGCAGTCCCATCTACACATCATCAATGTGTAAAGCTTCCTAGTCCATGGGGAGTGGTGAAGATTGAGAGTGATCAACAAGAAGCAAAGAACTACTACACCTCATCAATGAAGCCAGCCTCAAGACCAAGGGAGCAATAGCAATTAAAGCATCCTCCAAGAGATGTCTTGGAGACAAGGGAACAGGATGTGAAAGATATCCTTATGGATCCTCAGGATCCTGAATCCAGGATCTTCATAGGATCAGGGATCCTCAACAACATTGAACAGGGCCTAGTATCATTCCTAAGGAAGAGAAAGACTACCTTTGCCTGGAAGCATGAAGACATGACAGGTATCTCTAAAGATATAATTACTCATAAACTTGGCATTGACAGGTCATTCAAACTAATACATCAAAAAAGGAGGAAGTTTGCACCTGAGAGAAATGCCATTATCCAGGAGGAGGTAGATAAACTTCTCAGAGCAGGTATGATAAGAGAGGTTAAGTATCCAAGGTGGTTAGCCAATGTGGTTGTTGTTCAAAAGAAAAATGGAAAGTGGAGGGTATGTGTCGATTTTACTGATTTAAACAAGGCATGTCCCAAGGATCCTTCCCATTACCCCACATTGACTCCATGGTGGATGCTACCACGGGTCATGAGTTGTTGACTTTTATGGATGCTTCATCTGGATTTCAGCAAATTCAGATGGAACCATCTGATCAAGAGGATTCAGCCTTTATGACCCCAACTGGTATATATTGTTATATTGCTATGCCATTTGGACAAAGAAATGCAGGTGCTACTTATCAGTGGCTAGTCAATATGATGTTTAAGGAACAAATTGGACATACTATGGAGGTCTATATAGATGACATGGTGGTTAAGTCCAAGAAAGCTGAGGATCACCTTAGAGACTTGGAGGAAGCATTCGATATCCTTGATAAATTTAATGTGAAACTAAATCCTTCCAAGTGTCACTTTGGTGTTAAAGTAGGTAAATTCTTAGGCTATATGGTAACAAAAAGAGGCATTGAGGCAAGTCCAGAGCAAATCAAGGCAATTGTGAATATAAAATCTCTTGCCAATGCAAAGTATGTGCAAAGATTGACAGGGAGGATCACAGCCTTGAACAGGTTCATATCTAAGTCGTCAGAAAAACGAAAGGAATTCTATGACATTCTAAGAAAGAACAAGCAATTTGAATGGACTGAAAAGCATGAAAATGCTCTCAAAGCCCTTAAGGATTACATGTCCTCAGCTCCTGCCTTGATGAAACCAGAAAAAAGGGGATATATTATTCTTATATTTGGTAGTCTCTTCCAAAGCAGTAAGTGCAGTCCTTGTTAAGGATCACAAAGGTATACAACATCCTGTCTATTTTGTAAGTAAGAGTTTGCTTGATGCTGAATCCAGGATTCACACTTAGAAAAACTAATCCTTGCTTTGATTATGGCGTCTACTAAATTAAGACATTATTTTGAAACTCATGCCATTATTGTTAAGACTAACTTTCCAATTAAGAATGTTCTCTGGAAACCTGAAATGTCAGGAAGGATGGCTAAATGGGCAGTGAAACTCAGTGCTTATGATATAAGATATTAGCCTAGAACTGCCATTAAATCCCATGCCTTAGCTGACTTTGTGGCAGATTTCAGTAGTGACTTGCAAAGGGAAGCTAAGTTAGAAGTCCAACAGCTTGAAGAAACTAAGGATCCTTGGATACTCTTCACTGATGGACCCTCTAATGTCAAAGGAACTGGACTTGGAATACTACTAAAATCTCCACAGGGGGACAGAATACCCCACTCCATAGCTTGTGAGTTTCAACCTACTAACAATGAGGTTGAATATGAAGCCATGATAGCTGGTCTGCAAATTGCCAAGCATATGAGGATCAGGTATCTTGAGTTACATGTAGATTCATTGTTAATTACTAACCACTTTAATGGATCCTATGATGTTAAAGGTGAAAAGCTAATCAAATATTTAGAGATAGTCAAGGAATTGGCACTCTCCTTTGTTTCCTTTAGTTTGACACATGTACCCAGAGAAGAAAATGCAGAAGCTAATGCACTAGCCAACCTTGGATCATCCTTGAAGATTCCGGAGGATATTAAAATCCCTATTATTCATATCCTAACTCCTGCTATTGAGGATCATATAGATTTGGAAATAGGAGAGGATTCTGCAATCATCCCTAGTAATGATACACAATCTCATTTAGGATCATGGATCCTTCTAATCATGAGATATATACAGCATGGAGAGATTCCTACAGGAGAAAACCCCAGGGCTTTCAAAATCAAGGTATCTCAATTTACAATATTGAATAACATGTTATATAAATGATCTCGTGCAGGACCATATCTAAGATGCATTGAGGATCCTGAAATCCAAGAAGTCGTAAAGGATTTTCATGAAAGAGATTGTGGAAACCACACTGGGGGCAGGTCGCTATTTTCAAGGATCCTGAGGACAGGATACTATTGGCCTACAATGAAGAAGGATGCTATTGATTATGCCAAGAGATGTGATCCTTGTCAGAGACATAGTAATATCCGTCACCAACCAGCGGAGCTCCTGCATCCTATATCCTCTTCTTGGCCATTCATGAGATGGGGAATGGATATAGTTGGCAAACTTCCCAAGGCACCTGGTGGAAAAGTGTTCATGCTTGCTATGACTGATTACTTTTCTAAGTGGATAGAAGCTGAAGCTTTTGCTCAAGTCAGAGAGAAAGAAGTGATATCCTTTATTAAAAGAAACATTATTACAAGATTTGGTATTCCTTCTGAAATTGTTTGTGATAATGGATCCCAATTTATTGGGAGTAGAACTACTAACTTTTGTGACAACTGGGGGATTAAGATGATAACATCAACACCAGTCCACCCACAAGCTAATGGTCAAGAAGAATCATACAACAAGATTATCATCAACAACTTGAAGAAGAAGCTTGGATCGAAGAAAGGAAAATGGGCAGAAGAGTTACCATATGTACTGTTAGGGCTGGATTTTTATGACATATGATCCTTACATGTGATCCTAACCAGTGATCCTTATTTCTTTGGCAGATAGTGATCCTCAGAAGAGTTCCAGGATCAGGATCACGGACCATCATAGGGATCCTCATGCTAACAGTTGTTTTCATTGGATTTAATGTTATCTTGCAAGAATGTCTAGCAGGATCCGCTCTTAGCAACGTAATCAAGGGACTCGTCTTTACAACTTTGGCATATGCTTAATCAGAGATGAACGTTGTAGAGGATATGGAAACTCAGCATGATTTAAGGGCGATAATTTAGGCTAGATTTACTTTTATTCCTAAAGGGGTAATGAGCTGATAGTTAGTCTATTTACCTAAAATAGGGCTACTCACACTTGTATATATAGCACTCTTCCACATTCGGAAGACACACAACACATTCCTCACACGCTTAGACACAATACTATAGTGATCCTTGTACTCAGCTCGTTACCATCCGAAGTTGTAATCATTATTTGTTATATTGAAGTTTGGTGATCGGTAGTTGCCATCACCCGAGGTTTTTTATGCCGGAGATCATTCATTGATCAAGGGCTTTTTCCTCGTATAAATCCTTGTGTCACTTGCATATTTCATACTAAAGTGATCCTTTACTTTTTCATCAAACCAAGCATCATTCCCCGTTTACATAGAGTTTGGTTGCATTATCCTTGTGTGATTTTTTGACCAAAACAGTTTGGCGCCCACCGTGGGGCAATTGGTGCTTCATTCATAAAAAGTTTTTCTGTTGATGACCATTCCGGAGTGTTGCATGGCTTCATCGTTGAAGAATACTTCCACAGCAATGTCGGCAGTCAATTCATCTACTGGCATTCCACCTTTGCCTCCACCACCAGCCGGATCTCAGAAAAATGCTGAGAAGAGACCAACTACTATCTCCTCTAAACCATCATCTTCTGCTCTAACTTCTTCTGTTCCCAGTACTAGTGATATATTTACTTTGATTTTGCAGATGAGGGATCGTATGCAGCAGCAGGATGAAACTAATGACAGGATCCTCAGGGAAATCGGAGATCTCAAAAGGCAAAAGAAAACGACAGAGGATCATTCCCCACTGATGCCCAAATCTTTAAATTTTGATACTCCAATGATTACTTCTCAGCCATCAGAGGTCCCAGACATTCAATATATGGGTGGATCAAGAGGAGTGCATTGCGGCCCAGCAACAATGACTCAGGCATCAGGATCATATTTCCAACCGGCAGGATCCTATGCTCAACATATGGGATCCTTCACGAGCTTAGGATCATCCTTTGTTCCAGGGTCATCCCAGGTTCAAGGATCCTCCTTTGTTCCAGGGTCATCCCAGGTTCAAGGATCCTCCTTTGTTCCAGGATCATCCCAGGTTCAAGGATCCTCCTTTGTTCCAGGATCATCCCAGGTTCAAGGATCCCTTCAGATGCCAGGATCCTTGAAGAATTTGCAAACAGGAAGTCTAGATGTCCATCAAGGAGATTTCATTCCAATGCAGACCGTTGCTTCCACTGGTCCCTCCATCATCCCAGAATCCCAGCAATATGGATTCACATCCGGTGTTCCTAACTTGAACCCAATGGGAGGTAACGCCTTAAATAATTATCTTACCGCTAACCATGGATTCGTGCAGGATACAGGTATCAACCATGTTATGGCCAGAGAACTGCAGAAGCTGAAGGATATGATCTCAAGTGTTCCAGGGGTAGTCAAGCCTATCCCGGAGATTGCAGATGGAAGCCATAAGGTATCTCGTTTTGCACCACCAATTTGTGATGCAGAGGTACCCAAAAGGTTCCATATCCCTACTATGAAGCTGTATGATGGTACAACGGATCCTGAGGAGCACATAGCACAATACAGGGAGAGGATGGAGATCAATCCAATCCCAGAAAAGTTAAAGGAAGCATGCCTATGCAAAGGATTTGGATCCAATCTTACTGGATCAGCTCTTAAATGGCTGCTAAGTCTTCCCCCTTACTCTATTACTTCATTTGCTAATTTAGTTAATTTATTCAATAATCAATTCTCTTGTAGTAGAAAGTTTGAAAGATTGACTAGTGATTTATATAGGGTAACTCAGGGTCATAATGAATCATTAAGGGATTACATAACGAAGTTTAGTAAAGAATCCTTGGATATTCCTAACTTGGATATGGCCACAGCTGTTGAGGCCTTCAAGATGGGATTGCTTAAGGATTCATTGTTCTATGATGATCTTGTTATGACACCATGCAGGAACCTAGATGAAGTAAGAACTCGGGCACTCAGGTTCATCCGGCTAGAGGATGACAAGAGGATCCAGGAGAGACAAGCAGGATCCTCAAAGCAAGAAAAGCAAGGATCCTCTTTCAAAAGCAGCAAATTCAAATCCTACCATAGAAATGACAACCAGAATGTGCATGCTGTTGACCAAGAAGAGGATGATGAGGATTATCCTCCGATTTCTGAATATTGTTTTTCCGTTGACAATCATGAACTAATCCTTGCAATGCAGAATCTAGGAGAAAAAGCCAGGTGGCCCAGAAAGAATGACAAACCAACTGGAATTAAAGAAAAATCGAAGTGGTGTGCATACCACGAGGATTTTGGGCATTTAACTGAAGAATGTATCGCATTAAGAAAGGAAATTGGATATCTGCTAAGCAAGGGGCATCTAAAAGAGTTGTTGGGAAGAAAAGAGCAAAGGACTCAGGGATCCTGAAAGGATCCCTGAAAAAGCTCCAGCCCCTCCGGCAAATGCACAAGTGATCAACTTTATTTCTGGAGGATCAGACATCTGTGGTACATCCTTCTCGGCAGCTAAAAGGCATGCAAAGGAAGCTAAAATGGATAACGGAGAAAGGCCTATTCGAACATCAAGCGTCTCGGAAGGAAAAATTATAACCTTCAATGAGGATGATAGAATTAACATCCAGGATCCTCATCATGATAGTCTAGTCATCACTCTCTCTATCTCTAACCATTTTGTCCGCAGGATCCTTATCGACGGAGGAAGCTCAGTAAACATTATCCAGCTTGATGTTCTGAAGAAGATGGGTATTCCAGAATCAGACATCACACCAAGATCCTCTGTGCTTGTGGGATTCAGTGGAGAAACTAAGAAAACCCTGGGGGACATCAAACTCCCAATCTACGTGGAAGGATTACATAATTATCAAAAATTTTGTGTTATTGACTGTTTATCTTGTTGTAATGTTATCCTTGGCAGGCCCTGGATACATGATATGAAAGCAGTTCCATCCACCTACCATCAATGTGTGAAACTCCCTAGCCCATGGGGAATAATCAAGATCGACAGTGATCAGCAGGAGGCTAAGGATTGTTATACCTCATCCATGAAACCAACCTCGAAGCCAAGGGAGCAATAGCAATTACAGTATCCTCCAAGGAATGTCTTGGAGGCAAGGGAACAGGATGTGGACGAAATCCTTTTGGATCCTAATGACCCTGAATCAAAAATCTATATAGGATCAGGGATCCTTAGCAAGATGAAAGAAGACCTAGTATCCTTCCTCAAAAGAAGAAAGTCTACCATTGCATGGAAACATGAGGATATGACAGGTATATCTAAGGATATTATAACTCATAAACTTGGCATTGACAGGTCAATCAAACCAATCCATCAAAAAAGGAGGAAGTTTGCACCGGAAAGAAATGCCATTATCCAGGAAGAGGTAGAAAGGCTACTTCGAGCAGGTATGATTAGAGAGGTAAAGTATCCAAAGTGGCTAGCCAATGTGGTTGTTGTTCAAAAGAAAAACGGAAAGTGGAGGGTATGTGTCGATTTCACTGATTTGAATAAAGCATGTCCCAAGGATCCTTTCCCATTACCCCACATTGACTCCATGGTGGATGCAACGGCGGGGCATGAACTGTTAACCTTTATGGATGCATCATCTGGATTCCAACAAATTCAGATGGAGCCATCTGACCAAGAGGATACGGCTTTTATGACCCCAACCGGTTTATATTGTTATATTGCCATGCCTTTTGGATTAAGAAATGCAGGTGCAACATATCAAAGGCTGGTGAATATGATGTTCAAAGATCAAATTGGACAGACTATGGAAGTGTACATAGATGATATGGTAGTAAAGTCAAAGAAAGCTGAGGATCACCTAAGGGACTTGGAGGAAGCATTTGATATCCTTGATAATTATAACATGAAGCTTAATCCTTCAAAATGTCACTTTGGTGTTAAAGCAGGTAAATTTCTAGGATATATGGTAACTCAGAGGGGCATTGAAGCAAGCCCGGAACAAATTAAAGCATTGGTGAATATCAAATCCCCTGCCAACGCTAAGGATGTGCAAAGGCTAACAGGCAGGATAGCAGCTCTAAATAGGTTCATATCCAAATCCTCAGAAAGATGTAAAGAATTCTATGAAATCCTAAGAAAAAACAAGAAATTTGAGTGGACTGAAAAGCACGAGAATGCTTTACAAGCCCTCAAAGAGTATATGTCCTCAGCTCCAGCATTGATGAAACCCGGAAAAAGAGATGTGTTATCCTTATACCTGGCGGTATCCTCAGCAGCTGTAAGTGCAGTCCTTGTTAAGGATCATGAAGGTACACAATATCCTGTCTATTATGTAAGTAAGAGTTTACTTGATGCTGAATCCAGGTACTCACACCTTGAAAAACTTATTCTTGCATTAATTATGGCATCTACTAAGCTAAGACATTATTTTGAAACCCATGCTATTGTTGTTAGAACTAATTTTCCAATCAAGAATGTCCTCAGGAAACCAGAGATGTCCGGAAGGATGGCTAAGTGGGCAGTAAAGCTTAGTGCCCATGATATAAGATATGAGCCTAGAACAGCCATTAAATCTCAAGCACTAGCCGACTTTGTGGCTGATTTCAGTAGTGATCTACAAAAGGAAGCAGAATTGGAGGTCCATCAGCTGGATGAGACCAAGGATCCTTGGATACTACACACTGATGGATCCTCAAATGTCAAAGGCACAGGGCTCGGCATACTACTAAAATCGCCACAGGGGGACATAATACCCCACTCCATAGCTTGTGAGTTCCAAGCAACTAACAATGAGGCTGAATATGAAGCCTTAATTGCTGGTTTGCAAATTGCTAAGCATATGGGGGTCAGGTATCTTGAAGTATACGTAGATTCATTATTGATCACTAATCACTTTAATGGATCCTATGCTGTGAAAGGTGAAAAACTAACCAAATATTTAGAGATAGTCAAAGAATTGGCACTCTCCTTTGTTTCTTTCAGTTTGTCACAGGTACCAAGGGAGGAAAATACAGAAGCTGATGCATTGGCCAATCTAGGATCATCTTTGAAGATCCCAGAGAATATAAGTATCCCCATCATCCATATCCTGGCTCCTGCTATTGAAAAACAGGTGGCCATGGAAATAGAAGAGGATACTGCAATGATCCCTAGTGAGGAGACTCAATCTTATTCAGGATCATGGATCTCACCAATCATGAGATACTTACAACACGGGGAGATTCCTATGGGAGAAAATCCTAGGGCTTTCAGGATTAAGGTATCTCAATTCATAATCTTGAATAATGTGCTATATAAGCGATCTCTTGCAGGACCATATTTAAGATGTATCGAGGATCCTGAAATTCAAGAAGTATTAAAAGACTTCCATGAAGGAGATTGTGGAAACCACACTGGGGGCAGGGCATTGTTCTCAAGGATCCTTAGGACAGGATACTACTGGCCAACTATGAAGAGGGATGCTGTAGAGTATGCTAAGAAGTGTGATCCTTGTCAAAGACACAGCAATATCCTTCATCAGCCGGCTGAATTTCTACATCCTATACCATCCTCTTGGCCATTCATGAGATGGGGGATGGATATAGTTGGCAAGCTCCCTAAGGCACCTGGTGGAAAAGTATTCATGCTTGCCATGACTGACTACTTCTCCAAGTGGATAGAGGCCGAAGCCTTTGCCCAAGTCAGAGAAAAGGAAGTGATATCCTTTATTAAAAGAAACATTATAACTAGATTTGGCATTCCTTCTGAAATTATATGTGATAATGGTTCCCAATTTATTGAGAGCAGGACTACTAACTTTTGTGACAGTTGGGGGATTAAGATGATAACATCAACACCAGTCCACCCACAAGCCAATGGCCGAGCAGAATCATCCAACAAGATCATCATCAACAATCTGAAGAAGAAACTTGGATACAAGAAGGGGAAATGGGCAGAAGAATTGCCTTATGTGCTTTGGGCTGACAGGACAACTCCCAAGAATGTACTGGTCAAACACCCTTCTCCTTGGTGTTTGGGGCAGAAGCAGTGATCCCAACAGAAATGGTGGTTCCAACTTCTAGAACAAGTACCCGTGATCCTGAAGAGAATGCTGCAATCTTGGCTCAGGATTTGGATACTAGTGAAGAAATCAGGGATCTGGCTAGGATAAGGATGGCTAGCTACCAACAAAGAATGGCTGGTGCTTACAACAAAAATGTCAGAATAAGGAAATTCCAAGTGGGGGATATGGTATTGAGAAAAGCATTCCAAAATACCATCAATCCTGCTGACGGGAAATTAGCACCAAAGTGGGAAGGTCCTTACTTGATTGAAGCTGAAGCAGGAAAAGGGGCACATAGATTGCTAACCATGGAAGGAAATTTGTTACCTAGAGCCTGGAATGCTGTTAACTTAAAGAAATATTTCATGTGAACAGGATCCTCCTGGCACATATGATCCTTACATCGAAAGCATCCTCAAAGGATCCCGATAATGTCAATGATCCTTACTCTGGTAATATCCTAATCCTAAACTATTCCATTTTCTTATTTTTACCAAAGGATAATGATCATGTATCCTTCATCCTCTTCTCACGAGAATTTATGTTCTGATAGTCCAGGTATCCTCAGCATATCATTAAAGAATCTTCAAAAGCATCTCAGATCCTTGGGTTCAACCCCAGTTATCCTTGGGCTTGTCCCCAGTTTCCGCCTGTAGCGCACGATGATCCTGGTATAGTTCACGTCTTTGGGACCAGTACCCACTTTCGGGGCTGATAACCTCATCGTACTGGCTATACCTAGGATCCTACGTATAATGGTAGACGTACCATACATCCGTTCCTAAGGTTTCTAACGTTTTCACGTTAGCTAAGGTTTTGGCATTTTCATGTCACTAAGTTTGGATAGTCGCCAGTAAGGGCCATACTCCAGTTTACATACGATCCTTGGGCTTGTCCCCAGTTATCCTTCGGGCTTGTCCCCAGTGATCCTATGGGCTTGTCCCCAGTTATCCTTTGGGCTTGTCCCCAGTTACTAACTTATCCTTTATATTGGCTTAGTCCAAGTTATATTCCATTTTTTCAGGTTTTCGAAGTTAAACAATTAAGGATCCTTAATCCTTATTATCCATTAAAGTTTTACTTATGGTTATCCTGATTAAAGGTTAGGATCCTAAATTGGATCCTCAGGTATGATCCTTAACTATTTTTAATTTCATTCATTATTCATTTGAATAACCCTTATGTTTTGGTCAAAAATCACACAAGGATAATGTAACCAAACTTTATGAAAACGGGGTATGATGCTTGGTTAATTATGAAAGTAAAGGATCACTTCTGTGATAAAGATGCAAAGACACGATGATTTATACGAGGAAAAAGCCCTTGATCAATGAATGATCTCCGGCATAAAAAACCTCGGGTGATGGCAACTACCGATCACCAACTTCAATATAACAAAAATATGATTACAACTTTGGATGATAATGAGCTGAGTACAAGGATCACTGAGTGTCTACGTGTTTGAGAGTTGTGTCGTATGTCGTGTGTGTTCTTCCAAATGAAGAAGGGTGGTACTTATACATGTGTAGGTGACCTATTTTAGGTAAAATGACTAATTATCAGCTCATTACCCCTTTAGAAATAAAGACAATCTAGCCTAAATTGCTGCCCATAAATCAAGCCTAGTTTCCATATCCTGTGCAACGTCTTTCTTCGATTAAGCTCTTGCCATATTTGTGAAGACGCGTTCCTGGATCATGATGTCTAGAGCATATCCTGCTAGATGTTCCTGCAAAACAATATTGTATTGAGTGGGAGTGGCCGTTAGTATGAGGATCACCATAATCCCCCATGATCCTGATCTTGAAGTTCTGCGGAGGATCACTGTATGTCAAAGAAACAAGGATCACTGGTTAGGATCATGTGTAAGGATCACCTATAATAAAAATCCAGCCCAAACAATTGCCCCCAAAATATAAGGAGTTAATTGTAAATAGACGAGTTATATTTTGTTTTGATCTTATCTCTAACGGGCGATTCCGGATAACTAGCCGTTACACATGGACTAGCCGTTGTGATAATTACGTCACAGATGTGACAATCCCTGCAAATCATCATTATAAATAGGAGATAGGGTTAGGATCATTCGGTATTTAAATTCGAGGTATCTTCCCTTTATAATCACAACCGAAGACTTGATCAGGTATCTTCTTCTTCTCTCTTTCCCTTCTTCCTTCCCTTTGCTCTGTTTTTTGCTTCTACTCTGTTTCCGTCTTGTCGTAAACATGTTGCTCCGGAATTCTCCACACAAGGATTCTAAGAAGGATAGTCCTTTAAAAAGCCAGGGGATTATCAAGGATTCTCCTACGGAGAGGTGTTGTTTTACTGATGTTCACATAGACAGAATTCGTCATTGTTTTCCGGCGAATGCGGTTTTCAAGTCCTTCACACCTACCGCTCTGAGTGATTCTGTTTCGGACACCTGGGTGGCTTTTCCTGCTACTCCATTCACCATAGGGTATTCATATCCTTTTCCATCCTTCACCCAATCCTTCTTTTCTTTAACCGGCATCTCTTATATCCAAGCTATGCCGATGATCTGGAGGGTTCTGTATACCTTCGAAAGGATCATTGAGCAGAGAGGGATTGATCTGGGGATGACGGAGTTGGCCGAGTTTTACGATCTTACCACTTTTGGCTCTTACCGGTATCTGCTGAAACGGAAAGCCGGGGAGGGTCACCCTGTCTTCAAGGTCACCAAGAATGATCCTAACTGGAAGCGTCGTTTTTTCTTTGTTAGAAGGGATTCCATCCCGGATGGGAAGGATCTGCCCAAAGAATGGGCCACTCATGGTAGGATAGAGGATCCTCTAAGGATCATTGTCGGCCTTGTCCCATATGATGAGGATCACTAATATCTCTTTTTATTTCTTGTGCAGCTATATCCATTGCTCATCTGAAATTAAGCCCTGCTGCAAAAGAGAGAGTTCTAGCTTTTAAAAAGCTTAATCCTGAAGTCAGAAGTTTCCAGGTCACCGTCCAAGATTCTCAAGAAGTATCCTCTGCATCTGCCACAATGTCAAGTAAGTATCCTTATAGAAAGTAAGTTTTATGTAAGAGTATTTAATTTAACAAGGGAACTTATCTTGTTTTTGAATTGTGTAGGTGCTGGAAAATCTGCCAGGTCTGTCAAATCAGCTTCAAAATTTGGGTTAAGTGATCTTGCCAATGTTACGTCTGCAAAGAAGAAGGCTCCTGCTGCCAGTCCTTCAGCATCGGCTCCCAAGGCGTCTATCCGGGGCAAGGGGAAGAAGAGGAAGACTACTGAAGATCTACAAGGATTTCCCCTCCTCCGTCAGCAATTCCTTGACTATGTGAATGAGGTAAGGATTACTGCCCCTGTAGGTTATCCGCCTAGCATATCCTGCTTTTCTTGAGGATCATCTGATCCTATGCTTATCTTTTTCTTCTCCTGTTGCAGAAACTTGCCGAGATTGAGACCTATCTTGGCCATGTTGAGGACCAAGAGAGCCAGATTGCTGACCTTCAACAAATGGGTGTGCTTAAGGATCTCAAGATAGGAGATCTTGAGAAGGAACTCCGGGTCATGAAGGCGGAGGCTGCTCAGAGGTTGATTGATATGGATAACGAGAAGCAGGAGATCACCCAAGATGCTAAGGTCTCCGCGGCAATTGCTATGTATAAGATACAACTTCAGATGGCCGAGGAGGCTCAGGATCCTACCTTTGACAAAAGCTCGTGGGATGTTGAAGGTTGGAAGGCAAGGCTGGCAGACCTGGAGGACGAGGATGAGGCTGAGGAGATCCCCATGTTGGAAGGTGGTGATGCTGAGAAGGATCAAGGTGGAGATGCTGGTGGTGATGAAGCAGCGAAGGTGTAGGCTGCATGATTGGGCGATGATGGATATTTCGAGACTAGGCCGGAGCCCAATTTTTTAGGATTGGTAGTGGTTTTTTGTGGTTGTTGATGTTTGAAACAATTATGGTCTGTAATCTCCGAACAATAGTTTCTTAGGGTTAAGGATCCTGGATCCTTTGAACAATAGGTAGGATTACAAAAGGTGGAGGGATCCTCTGTTTGGGGGATGAAGCCTTTGTGATCCTGCCGCTTTTATTTCCTGCAAAATGCTAAGACCGCATAGACAATGGACACCCTTTGCCAACCCATGTGGACGGGCCACGTTTTGCTGGTAGAAATGTGGGTTGGCAATTTTGACAATCTTTTGAAAAGGGTTAATGATCCTTTTGTTTAATAATATAACTTAACTTTTCTGGCTTATCTTGTGTTGTTATCCTTCAATAATCCTCTTATTTCTCAATTGCTGTATTTGTTAAAATAACAAGAGTTGAAAAAGTGTTTAATAAACTTAGGATATGATCCTAGATCAAATATCCTCATATTGAAAATTCTCAAAGAGTTTTAGTTTAAGGATCATAGGTTCGGTTGTCAAAGTATAAGGGTTGGTTAGGATAAAGAGTGTAATCAAAAATAGTCAAGGGTCATACCTGAGGATCCACGTTAGGATCCTAACCTTCAATCAAGATAATCATAGATAAGACTTTGATAGTTAATAAGGATTAAGGACCCTTATATGTTTAGACTTCCAGATCCTGAAAAGTGAGATATAACTTGGGACTAAGCCAATGTAAAAGATAAATTAGTAACTGGGGACGTGCCCAAAGGATAACTGAGAATGATCCCAAAGGATCACTGGGGACAAGCCCATAGGATAACTGGGGATGATCCCAGAGGATCACTGGGGACAAACCCATAGGATAACTGGGGACAAGCCCAAAGGATCGTATGTAAACTGGAGTATGGCCCTTTCTGGCAACTATCCAAACTTAGTGACATGAAAATGTCAAAACCTTAGCTAACGTGAAAACGTTAGAAACCTTAGGAACGGATGTATGGTGCGTCCACCATTATACGTAGGATCCTAAATATAGCCAGTACGATGAGGTTGTCAGCCCCGAAAGTGGGTACTGGTCCCAAAGACGTGAACTATACCAGGATCATCGTGCGCTGCTGGCGGAAACTGGGGATAATCCCAAGGATAACTGGGGTTGTACCCAAGTATCTGTGGTGCTTTTGGAGATCTTTGACGATTTGCTGAAGATACCTGAACTATCATAACTCAAATGGTTTGTGAGTAGAGGATGAAGGATACATGATCCTTATCCTTAGGCAAAATGTAAGAAAATGCAATAGTTTTAGGATAAGCATATTACCAGAGTAAGGATCACCGATATCTCCAGGATCCTTCAAGGATACTTCAATGTAAGGATCACATGCAGGAAGGATCATGTTCACATGAAATATTTCTTTAAGTGAACAGCATTCCAGGCTCTTGGTAACAAGTTTCCTTCCATGGTTAGCAACCTGTATGCCCCCTTTCCTGCTTCAGCTTCAATCAAGTAGGGACCTTCCCATTTTGGTGCTAGCTTCCCGTCAGCAGGATTGATAGTATTTTGAAATGCTTTTCTCAACACCATATCTCCGACTTGGAACTTCCTTATCCTGACATTCTTGTTGTAGGCACCAGCCATCCTTTGTTGGTAGCTTGCCATCCTTATCCTAGCTAGATCCCTGTTTTCCTCAATAGTATCCAAATCCTGAGCTAGGATTGTAGCATTTTCTTCAGGATCACGAGCACTTGTTCTAGCAGTTGGGATCACCATCTCTGTTGGGATCACTGCTTCTGCCCCAAATACTAAAGAGAAGGGTGTTTGACCGGTGGCATTCTTGGGAGTTGTCCTATCAGCCCATAGCACATAAGGTAACTCTTCTGCCCATTTCCCTTTCTTGGATCCTAGCTTCTTCTTCAGATTGTTGATGATGATCTTGTTGGATAATTCTGCTTGACCATTGGCTTGTGGGTGAACTGGTGTTGATGTGATCATCTTGATTCCCCAACTGTCACAAAAGTTAGTGGTTCTGCTTCCAATGAATTGGGAGCCATTATCACATACAATTTCAGAGGGAATGCCAAATCTAGTTATAATGTTTCTTTTAATGAAGGATATGACTTCCTTTTCTCTGACTTGAGCGAAGGCTTCAGCTTCTATCCACTTGGAAAAATAGTCAGTCATGGCAAGCATAAATACTTTTCCACCAGGTGCTTTAGGGAGCTTGCCAACTATATCCATTCCCCATCTCATGAATGGCCAAGAGGATGGTATGGGGTGTAGTAATTCAGCTGGTTGGTGAAGGATATTGCTATGTCTTTGGCAAGGATCACATCTCTTAGCATACTCTATAGCATCCCTTTTCATGGTTGGCCAGTAGTATCCTGTTCTAAGGATCCTTGAGAATAATGCCCTGCCCCCAGTGTGGTTTCCACAATCTCCTTCATGGAAGTCCCTCAACACTTCTTCAATTTCAGGATCCTCAATACATCTTAAATATGGTCCTGCCAGGGATCGTTTATATAGCACATTATTCAAGATTGTGAATTGAGATACCTTGATCCTGAAAGCTCTAGGATTTTCTCCCATTGGAATCTCTCCGTTTTGCAAGTATTTCATTATTGGTGGGATCCATGATCCTGAATAAGGTTGAGCTTCTTCACTAGGGATTACTGCAGTATCCTCTACTATTTCCATGGCCACCTGATTTTCAATAGCAGGAGCCAGGATATGGATGATAGGGATACTTATATCTTCTGGAATCTTCAAGGATGATCCTAGGTTGGCCAATGCATCAGCTTCCGTGTTATCCTCCCTTGGTACCTGTGTCAAGCTGAAAGAAACAAAAGAGAGTGCCAATTCTTTGACTATCTCTAAATATTTGGTTAGTTTTTCACCTTTAACAGCATAGGATCCGTTAAAGTGATTAGTGATCAATAATGAATCTACATATACGTTAAGATACTTTACCCCCATATCCTTAGCGATTTGTAAGCCAGCAATTAGGGCTTCATACTCAGCCTCATTGTTAGTTGCTTGGAACTCACAGGCTATGGAGTGGGGTATTATGTCCCCCTGTGGCGATTTTAGTAGGATCCCTAGCCCTGTGCCTTTGATATTTGAGGATCCGTCAGTGTGTAGGATCCAGGGATCCTTGGTCTCATCCAGCTGCTGGACCTCCAATTCTGCTTCCTTTTGTAGATCACTACTGAAATCAGCCACAAAGTCAGCTAGTGCTTGAGATTTAATGGCTGTTCTTGGTTCGTATCTTATATCATGGGCACTAAGCTTCACTGCCCACTTAGCCATTCTCCCTGACATATCCGGTTTCCTGAGGACATTCTTAATTGGAAAATTAGTTTTAACAACAATAGTATGGGTTTCAAAATAATGCCTTAACTTAGTCGATGCCATGATTAATGCAAGGATAAGTTTTTCGAGGTGTGAGTACCTGGATTCGGCATCAAGTAGGCTTTTACTTACATAGTAGATAGGATATTGTGTACCTTCGTGATCCTTAACAAGGACAGCACTTACAGCGGTTGAGGATACCGCTAGATATAAGGATAACACATCTCCTTTTTCCGGTTTTGCTAATGCTGGTGCTGAGGACATATACTCTTTTAGGGCTTGTAAAGCATTCTCATGCTTCTCGGTCCATTCGAACTTCTTATTCTTCCTTAGGATATCGTAAAATTCTCTGCATTTTTCTGAGGATTTCGATATGAACCTGTTCAAAGCTGCTATCCTGCCTGTCAGTCTCTGAACATCCTTGGCATTGGCAGGAGATTTGATATTTATTAATGCTTTGATTTGTTCCGGGCTTGCTTCAATGCCCCTCTGGGTTACCATGTACCCTAAGAACTTTCCTGCCTTAACACCAAAATGGCATTTTGAAGGATTAAGTTTCATGTTGTAACTATCAAGGATATCGAATGCTTCTTCCAAGTCCCTTAGGTGATCCTCAGCTTTCTTTGACTTGACCACCATATCATCTATGTACACCTCCATAGTTTTTCCAATTTGATCCTTGAACATCATATTTACCAGCCTTTGATATGTTGCACCTGCATTTCTTAGTCCAAAAGGCATGGCAATATAACAATATAAACCGGTTGGGGTCATAAAGGCTGTATCCTCTTGGTCAGATGGTTCCATCTGGATTTGTTGGAATCCAGATGATGCATCCATAAAAGTTAACAGTTCATGCCCCGCTGTTGCATCCACCATAGAGTCAATGTGGGGTAATGGGAAAGGATCCTTGGGACATGCCTTATTCAAATCAGTGAAATCGACACATACCCTCCACTTTCCGTTTTTCTTCTGGACAACAACCACATTGGCTAACCATTTTGGATACTTTACCTCTCTGATCATACCTGCTCGAAGTAGTCTCTCTACTTCTTCTTGGATAATGGCATTCCTTTCTGGTGCAAACTTCCTCCTTTTTTGATGGATTGGCTTGATAGACCTGTCAATGCCAAGTTTGTGAGTAATAATATCCTTAGATATACCTGTCATATCTTCATGTTTCCAAGCAAAGGTAGATTTTCTTCTTTTGAGGAAGGATATCATGTCTTCTTTCATCTTGCCAAGGATCCCTGATCCGATATAGATTTTTGATTCAGGATCACTAGGATCCAAGAGGATTTCATCTACATCTTGTTCCCTTGCCTCCAAGACATTCCTTGGAGGATACTGTAATTGCTATTGCTCCCTTGGCTTCGAGGTTGGCTTCATAGATGAGGTATAACAATCCTTAGCCTCTTGCTGATCACTGTCGATCTTGATTATTCCCCATGGGCTAGGGAGCTTCACACATTGATGGTAGGTAGATGGAACTGCTTTCATGTCATGTATCCAAGGCCTGCCAAGGATAACGTTGCAACAGGACAAACAGTCAATAACACAAAATTTTTGGTAATTATGTAATCCTTCCACGTAGATTGGGAGTTTGATGTCCCCCAGAGTTTTCTTCGTTTCCCCACTGAATCCAACAAGCACGGAGGATCTTGGTATGATGTCTGATTCTGGGATTCCCATCTTCTTCAAGACATCAAGCTGGATAATGTTCACTGAGCTCCCTCCGTCAATAAGGATCCTGCGGACAAAATGATTAGAGATAAAGAGAGTGATAACTAAGCTATCATGGTGAGGATCCTGAACGTTAATGCGATCATCCTCATCAGATGTTATCATCTTCCCTTCTGAGACACTTGAGGTTCTAATAGGCCTTTCTCCATTATCCATTTTTGATTCTTTTGCATGTCTTTTGGCCGCTGAAAAGGATGTACCACAAATGTCTGATCCTCCGGATATGAAGTTAATCACTTGTGCGTTTGCCGGAGGTGCTGGAGCCTTTTCAGGGATCCTTTCAGGATCCTGGGTCCTTTGCTTTTTTCTTCCCAGCAATTCTTTTAGATGCCCCTTGCTTAGCAGGTATCCAATTTCTTTTCTTAAGGCTATGCAATCTTCAGTTAGATGCCCGAAATCCTCATGGTATGCACACCATTTGGACTTATCCTTAGTCCCGGATGGTTTATCATTCTTCCTGGGCCATCTGGCTTTTTCACCTAGATTCTGCATTGCAAGGATCAGTTCATGATTATCAACGGAAAAACAATATTCTGAGATTGGAGGATATTCTTCATCATCCTCTTCTTGGTCAACAGCATGCACATTCTTGTTCTCGTTTCTATGGTAGGATTTGAACTTGTTGCTTTTGAAGGAGGATCCTTGCTTATCTTGTTTTGAGGATCCTACTTGTCTTTCCTGGATCCTCTTGTCGTCCTCTAGCCGGATAAACCTGAGTGCTCGAGTTCTTACTTCATCTAAATTCCTGCATGGTGTCATAACAAGATCATCATAGAATAATGAATCCTTAAGCAGTCCCATTTTGAAGGCTTCAACAGCCGTAGCCATATCCAAGTTGGGAATGTCCAAGGATTCTTTACTAAATTTAGTTATATAATCCCTTAATGATTCGTTATGATTTTGAGTTATCCTGTACAAATCACTAGTTAATTTTTCAAATTTTCTACTACAAGAGAATTGGTTATTGAATAAATTAACTAAATTGGCAAATGAAGTAATAGAGTAAGGGGGAAGACTTAGCAGCCACTTAAGAGCTGATCCAGTAAGAGTAGATCCAAATCCTTTACATAGGCATGCTTCCTTCAATTTTCTGGGATAGGATTGATCTCCATCCTTTCCCTGTATTGTGCTATATGCTCCTCCGGATCCGTTGTGCCATCATACAACTTCATGGTAGGGATATGGAACCTTTTGGGTACCTCTGCGTCACAAATTGGTGGTGCAAAACGGGATACCTTGTGGCTTCCATCCGCAATCTCTGGGATAGGCTTGACTACCCCTGGAACACTTGAGATCATGTCCTTTAGTTTCTGTAATTCCCTGGCCATAGCATGATTGGTACCTGTATCCTGCATGAATCCAAGGTTAGTAGTAGGATAATTATTTAAAGTGTTACCTCCCATTGGGTTCAAGTTAGGGAATCCATATTGCTGGGATTCTGGAACAACGGAGGGACCAGTGGAAGCAATGGTCTGCATTGGAATGAAGTCCCCTTGATGGACATCTAGACTTCCTGTTTGCAAACTTTTTAGGGATCCTGGCATCTGTAAGGATCCTGGTATCTGGGATGATCCTGGAACGAAGGAGGATCCTTGAACCTGGGATGATCCTGGAACAAAGGAGGATCCTTGGCCCTGGAATGATCCTGGAATAAAGTAGGATCCTGGAAACTGATGTGTCTCCGGATAGGCTCCCGAATTCCTGAAGGATCCCATGTACTGAGGATAGGATCCTACGGGCTGAAAATGTGAGCCTGATGTCTGAGTCATTGCTGCCGAGTTGAGATGTGATCCTCTTGATTCCCCTATAATTTGCACGTCCGGGATCCCTGATGGCTGGGAAGTGATCATTGGAGTATCAAAGCTCAAAGATTTGGGCATCAGTGGAGAATGATCCTCTGCCGCTTTCTTTTGTCTTTTGAGATCTCCAATTTCCCTGAGGATCCTTTCGTTAGTTTCATCTTGCCGCTGCATACGATCCTTCATCTGCAAAATTAAAGCAAATACATCACTAGTACTGGGAATAGAAGAATTCATAGCAGAAGAAGATAGAGGTTTAGAGGAAGTGGGAGTTGATCTCTTCTCAGTATTTTTCTGGGATCCTGCCGGTGGAGGAGGCAAGGTGATCTGTGATGAAGTGACCGCAGACATCGCCGTGGACGTGTTCTTCAATGATGAAGCCATGTAACTCTCTGAAATGATTTCGAACAAAAGATTTTCTTATGAATGAAGCACCAATTGCCCCATGGTGGGCGCCAAACTGTTTTGGTCAAAAATCACACAAGGATAATGTAACCAAACTTTATGAAAACGGGGTATGATGCTTGGTTAATTATGAAAGTAAAGGATCACTTCTGTGATAAAGATGCAAAGACACGATGATTTATACGAGGAAAAAGCCCTTGATCAATGAATGATCTCCGGCATAAAAAACCTCGGGTGATGGCAACTACCGATCACCAACTTCAATATAACAAAAATATGATTACAACTTTGGATGATAATGAGCTGAGTACAAGGATCACTGAGTGTCTACGTGTTTGAGAGTTGTGTCGTATGTCGTGTGTGTTCTTCCAAATGAAGAAGGGTGGTACTTATACATGTGTAGGTGACCTATTTTAGGTAAAATGACTAATTATCAGCTCATTACCCCTTTAGAAATAAAGACAATCTAGCCTAAATTGCTGCCCATAAATCAAGCCTAGTTTCCATATCCTGTGCAACGTCTTTCTTCGATTAAGCTCTTGCCATATTTGTGAAGACGCGTTCCTGGATCATGATGTCTAGAGCATATCCTGCTAGATGTTCCTGCAAAACAATATTGTATTGAGTGGGAGTGGCCGTTAGTATGAGGATCACCATAATCCCCCATGATCCTGATCTTGAAGTTCTGCGGAGGATCACTGTCTGTCAAAGAAACAAGGATCACTGGTTAGGATCATGTGTAAGGATCACCTATAATAAAAATCCAGCCCAAACACCTTAGACCTTGACAACTAAACCTATGATTCTTAAAATAAACTACTTTGAAAAATTTTCGATTATAGGATATTTGATCCAGGATCATATCCTAAAATTCTTGAACATGATTTGCTTAACCTTTCTTACTCAAATGAATATGTTTTTAAACAATTGGAAAATAAGAGGATAAACAAAGGATAACAACATGAGATAAGCCAAAAATATTAGAGTTGTTTTATTAACAAAGGATTTTAAACCCTTCCAAGTTGTCAAAATTGCCAACCCACGTTTCTACCAGCAAAACGTGGCCCGTCCACATGGGTTGGCAAAGGGTGTCCATTGTTTGTGCGGTCGTAGCATGCAGGAAAATAAAAAGCGGCAGGATCACAAAGGCTTCATCCCCCAAACAGAGGATCCCTCCACCATTTGCAATCCTACCTATTGTCCAAAGGATCCTGGATCCTTGATCCTAAAAACTATTGTTTAAGTTACAGACCATCATTGTTTAAAACATCACAACCACAAAAAACCACTACCAAATTTAAAAAAAATTGGGCTCCGGCCAAGTCTCGAAATTTCCATCATCGCCCAATCCTGCAGCTCAAACCTTCGCTGCACCATCACCACCAGCTCCACTTGCTTCCCCCTGATCCTTGCCAGCATCACCTCCTTCAAGCATTGGGATCTCCTCAGCCTCCTCATCATCCTCCAACTCTGCCAGCCTCGCCTTCCAGCCCTCCACGTCCCATGTGTTCTTGTCGAAGGAAGGATCCTGAGCCTCCGCAGCCATCTGCAGCTGGATCTTATACATGGTTATCGCAGCAGAGACCTTGGTATCCTGGGTGATCTCCTGCTTCTCACAATCCAAGTTGATCAGCATTTTGGCAGCTTCATCCTTGGTAGCCCGGAGCTCCTTCTCAAGATCAGCAATCTTGAGATCCTTCAGCACACCCATCTGTTGGAGGTCGGCAATTTGGCGGTCTTGATCCTCAACGTGGCCAATATATGTTTCTATTTCAGCGAGTTTCTGCAGAAAGGGAAAAGGGTAAGTTCAGGACCAGGTGATCCTCAAACAAGCAGGATATACAAGCAGGAGCAGTGATCCTTACTTCGTTAACGTAATCAAGAAACTTTTGGCGGAGCAGGGGAAATCCTTGAAGATCCTCAGAGGCCTTTCTCTTCTTTCCTTTACCCCTAATAGGTGCTTTAGGGGCTGAAGCAGTTGGGCTGGCAGCAGGAGTCTTCTTCCTTGCAGATTTGACATTAGCAAGATCATCAATGCCAAACTTTGAGGCAGATTTAGCAGATTTTCTTGCACCTACACAACCAAAATAAGATAAGTATTCTAACTGATTTAGATATCCTACGTAAAACTACTTTTTAAATGAGGATACTTACTTGACATTGTGGCAGATGCGGAGGATACTTCCTGTGAATCTTGGGTGGCAACTTGAAAACTTCTTGTCTCCGGATCAAGCTTCTTGAAG
Source organism: Helianthus annuus (assembly GCF_002127325.2). NCBI lineage: Eukaryota > Viridiplantae > Streptophyta > Magnoliopsida > Asterales > Asteraceae > Helianthus > Helianthus annuus. The sequence continues at coordinate 78,731,166 of NC_035443.2, read as the reverse complement.
GCCAAAAGCCTCTCTTTTGCAGCAGGTGTCAGCTTCAGATGAGAGATGGAGATAGCTGCACAATAAACAAAAAACAAAGAAAATATTAGTGATCCTCATCCAAAGGAACAAATCTGATGGTGATCCTTCTAGGATCCTCTATCCTACCATGAGTAGCCCACTCCTTGGGCAGATCCTTCCCATCAGGGATGGTATCCCTCCTAACAAAGAAGAACCGTCGCTTCCAATTCGTGTCATTCTTGGTGACCTTGAGAACAGGGTGATCCTCTCCGGCTTTCCGTTTAAACAAATATCGACAGGATCCAAACATTGTGAGATCATACATCTCAGCCAGCTCCGCCATTCCTAAATCAATCCCTTCCTGCTCAATGATCCTTTCAAGGGTATATAAAACCCTCCAGATCAATGGCATGGCCTGGATATAGGAGATGCCGGTGAGGGAAAAGAAGGACTGGGTGAATTGAGGAAAAGGAGATGAATATCCTATTAAGAACGGAGTAACGGGAAAGGCAACCCAAGTATCAGAAATAAAGTCACTCAAAGCAGTGGGAGCAAAGGACTTGAAGATGGTGTTCGCCGAAAAACAATGACGGATTCTATCAACCTGAGGATCAGTAAAACAGCACCTCTCCGTGGGAGAGTCTTTGATGATCCCTTGACCTTTCAAGGGACTGTTCTTCTCATGATCCTTATGAGGGGAATTCCGGAGCAACATATTTGCAGAAGAATGGAAAGAGACAGAGAAACAGAGTAAGAGAAGGAAGAAAAGAGGAGAATACCTGATCAATCTTCGGACGAGATTATAAAGGGAGTTTCTCTTGAATTTAAATGCAAATTGATCCTATCTCTATCTCCTATTTATAATGATGATCTGCAGGGCTGTCACTTCTGTGACGTAAGAATTGCAACGGCTAGTCCGACTTCAACGGCTAGTTATCCGATTAACTTGTTGCGGATAAGATCAAGCAAAATATAACTCATTTATTTACAATATTACTCCTTATATTTTGGGGGCAATTGTTAGGGCTGGATTTTTATGACATATGATCCTTACATGTGATCCTAACAAGTGATCATTATTTCTTTGGCAGATAGTGATCCTCAGAAGAGTTCCAAGATCAGGATCACGGACCATCATAGGGATCCTCATGCTAACAGTTGTTTTCATTGGATTTAATGTTATCGTGCAGGAATGTCTAGCAGGATCCGCTCTTAGCAACGTAATCAAGGGACTCGTCTTTACAACTTTGGCATATGCTTAATCAGAGATGAACGTTGTAGAGGATATGGAAACTCAGCATGATTTAAGGGCGATAATTTAGGCTAGATTTACTTTTATTCCTAAAGGGGTAATGAGCTGATAGTTAGTCTATTTACCTAAAATAGGGCTACTCACACTTGTATATATAGCACTCTTCCACATTCGGAAGACACACAACACATTCCTCACACGCTTAGACACAATACTATAGTGATCCTTGTACTCAGCTCGTTACCATCCGAAGTTGTAATCATTATTTGTTATATTGAAGTTTGGTGATCGGTAGTTGCCATCACCCGAGGTTTTTTATGCCGAAGATCATTCATTGATCAAGGGTTTTTTCCTCGTATAAATCCTTGTGTCACTTGCATATTTCATACTAAAGTGATCCTTTACTTTTTCATCAAACCAAGCATCATTCCCCGTTTACATAGAGTTTGGTTGCATTATCCTTGTGTGATTTTTTGACCAAAACATGTACTATGGGCTGATAGAACAACTCCCAAAAATGCTACAGGCCAAACTCCATTTTCTTTAGTGTTTGGAGCAGAATCAGTGATCCCTACAGAGATGCTGGTTCCGACTACAAGAACAAGCATCCGTGATCCTGAAGGAAATGCTGAAAACTTGGTTCAAGACCTAGATACCATAGAAGAACTCAGGGATTTGGCAAGGATAAGAATGGCTAGTTATCAACAAAGGATGGCTGGAGCTTATAACAAGAATGTCAGGATCAGGAAATTTCAAGTAGGTGATATGGTGTTGAGGAAAGCATTCCAAAATACCACCAATCCTGCTGATGGCATGTTAGCACCTAAGTGGGAAGGTCCATATCTTATTGAAGCTGAGGCAGGAAAGGGGGCATACCGGTCATTAACAATGGAAGGTGATTTGCTACCAAGAGCCTGGAATGCTGTGCACTTAAAGATATACTTCATGTAATAAGGATCCAGGATCCTCAATTGTTTCTGTGTCCGATGTCCATGAAGGATCCTCAGAGGATAGATGATCCTCAATCTGGTAATGATCTAACTTCAATTGTATCCACTTCTTTAATTAACTTATTTACAAGGAGAAGGATCCTAGATCCTTTATCCTTCTTTCATTTAGTTCTGAGTTTTGCAGAAGATTGAGGTATCCTTAGCAAAGGATCAAGTATCCACAGAAGTCTCCTAAGTTATTTGGGCTTGTCCCTAGTATTTGGGCTTGTCCCCAGTTTTTTGGGCTTGTCCCCAGTTTTTTGGGCCTATCCCCAGCATTGCCAGTAGCACATGATAATCCTGGTGCAATTCAAGGCAGTGGGACCAGTACCCGCTTTAGGGGCTGACGATTTCATTGTACTGGCTGTATTCAGGATCCTACGTATAATGGTAGACGTACCATACACCCGTTCCTAAGGTTTCTAACATTTTCACGTTAGCTAAGGTTTTGGCATTTTCATGTCATTAAGTTTGGATAGTCGCCAGTGAGGGCCATACTCCAGTTTACACAAGATCCTTTGGGCATGTCCCCAGTTTTTTGGGCTTGTCCCCAGTTATTTGGGCTTGTCCCCAGTTTATTGGGCTTGTCCCCAGAATTGTTGGGCTTGTCCCCAGTTGCTAACTCTTCTCTTATATTGGCTTATTCCCAAGTTATGTTCCATTTCAGGTTTTTGGAGCTAAACAACTAAGGATCCTTGATCCTAACCTTTCATTAAGGTTTGTCTTTTAGTTATCCTAATTGTAAGTAGTGAGGGTTTAGGATCCTAACTTGGGTTCTCAGGTATGATCCTTACTTGCCTTAATTTTTGTTATTTATTTATCTAAGTGACCCTTATTCTTTGACAACAGGATGCATGATCCTTAACTTAGTTCACTTTTTGAATTTTTCGATTATAGGATATTTGATCCTTGATCATATCCTAAACTTTTTGACATGATCTATTAAACTTTTGTTCTCAATTTATGAATTCATGCAAAAAGTATCATAACAATTGAAAGGTAAAGTATTCACAAATATAACAACACATGAAATAGCCAAAAGATTAAGGTTTTATTTATTTATCAAAAGTTAACCCTTAAAAGGTTGTCAAAATTGCCAACCCAAGTTTCTACCAGCAAAACGTGGCCCGTCCACTTGGTTTGGCAAAGGGTGTCCATATTAACGAGGTCTAAGTGCAGGAATAAAGAAAAACGGCAGGATCACAATGGCTTCATCCCCCAAACAGAGGATCCCTCCACCATTTGTAATCCTACCTATTGTCTGAAGGATCAGTGATCCTTAAATCTAATTACTATTGTTTGAGTACAGACCAACCATTGCTTAAAACACCAACAAACAAAAACCATAAATCCTAAAAAATGGGCTCCGGCCGCGTCTAGATAAATCCATCATCGCCCATTGTTGCGGCCTACACCTTCGTTGCATCACCATAACCTCCAGCCTCTGCATCACCAGCCTGATCCTTCGCCCCACTGCCGCTTGCCTCGATTGCCAGGACCTCTTCAGTCTCCTCTTTATCCTCCAGCGCAGCTAGCTTGGCCTTCCAGCCTTCCTGGTCCCAGGTAGCCTTGTCAAAGCTAGGATCCTCAGCCTCCTTCGCCATCTGGAGCCTGATCGTGAACATAGCAATGGCGGTAGAAACCTTAGCACCCTCCATCACTTCAGCCTTCTCATGATCAGCATTGATGTGGGCCATGACCAGCTGCTTTTTCGCCAAGTAAGTTCCTTCTCGAGGGTAGAGATGGTCTAATCCTTTGCCAGAAAGATCTTCTGAAAGTCCAAGTACTTCTGCTGAGCCTCTTCAACATACGCATCAAAGAGCATCTGGATCTCAGCAAATTTCTGCATAAAAGGAAAAATATAATTCAGGATCCGTTATCCTCAAATGGGCAGGATAGAATTAAGGATCAGGGATCCTTACCTTAGAGAAGTATTCTTCAAACTGGTGCCGGATGAGGGGCAGGCCTTTAAGGTCGTTAGCGGTCTTCCTCTTATTTCCTCCCTTGCCCTTGGAGGTGACAGGATTAGGAATCGTGACAATAGGGCTGGTAGCAGATCGTTTCTTGCCAGACCGGGGAGTGACAGCATCAAGATTACTGACGCTGAAGCGAGAAGCTAATTTCAAGGATTTTCCAGCACCTACAAAGGACAAATAACAGATAAGTATCCTTAATCTATATTTATTTACTCATACATAAATCTAAACACTTACTTGACATGGTGACTGAATTGGAGGATACTTCTTGTGAATCCTTTGTGTTTGCCTGGAATGATCTAACTGCTGGATGAAGGCTCCAAAAGGCAGCGATCCTTTCTTTTGTTGCAAGTAACTGAATGAGATGAGAGACTGAGATAGCTGTATAAAAAGACAGAAAAGGATTAGTTATCCTCAACAGAAACAGGGTTATCCTATGATCCTTCTATAAGGATCCTATGTCCTACCATGGGTGGTCCACTCTTTGGGGAGATCTTTCCCGTCTGGAATAGAATCTCTCCTAACAAAGAAGAAATGTTTCTTCCAATTGGTATCGTTTTTTGTGGTCTTGAGGATTGGATGAGAATCACCAGGTTTGTGTTTGAACAAAAAATGATGTGAACCATGGCTCACAATATTGTACAGTACAGCCAGTTCCGACATTCTATCTCTATACCTTCCTGCTCTATGATGTTTTCTAAGGTATGCAAAACCCTCCACATCATCGGCATAGCCTGGATATAGCACATACCGGTGAGTGCAAAGAAGGATTGGGTAAAGGCAGGGAAAGGATAGGAGAATCCTATTAGGAATGGGGTGGCCGAAAAAGCAACCCAAGTGTTGGAGACAGAATCACTCTTTGCAGAAGGGTCGAAGGACATGAAGACGGTATCCGCTGGAAAACAATGGCAAATCCGGTCAATCTCTGGGTCGGTGAAGCAGCAGAGTTCCTCTGAAGGATTTTGGATAATGCCTCGGCTTTTCAAGGGACTATCCTTCTTTGGGTCCTTAGCCGGTGAGGATCTTAGAACCATCTTTGTCATGGGTGGTGATAAAAAAAAGAACAGAGTAACAAGATGAAGAGAGAAGGAGAAGAGAGATACCTGATCGATCTTTGAATGAGGATTTAAAGGGAAGTATCGCTCGGATTTAAATGCAAATCGATCCTTATCTCTAACCTATATATAATGATGATTCTGCAGGTTGTCACTTCGGTGATGCATGATGTGTAACGGCTAGTTCAATTCTAACGGCTATATTTCCGTTGGCTAGTTTGTTGTAGATAAGATCGAAAATATGACTCATTAAGTGATATATTATTCCTCATATTTTGGGGGCAATTGTTAGGGGTGGATTCTCCAAACCTAAGGATCACGGATCCTCAAATGCAGCAAGGATCACGGACCCTCGATTCTGTTTGAATTAAGGATCCTCAGAAGACGTTGCAGAATTAAGGATCCAGGATCCTCATTGTTATCCTAACACTAACAGTTGTTTCCATTGTATTTGAGCTTGTTTTGCATGAGTATTCGAATGGGACTTGGTCTTGCCGAGATTCCAGGGGAATATACCTTACAATTCCACATGTGCATAGCCTTCTTGAACGTTATAGAGATCGTGGGAAGCTAGCACCTTTTGCGGATTGTTAGTTAGCTAGTGATCCTTGTAACAAGCTTGTTATAATCCCGAGTTGTAAAGATCATTTGATTAATTATAGTTGGTGATCGGTAGTTTCCATCACCTGAGGTTTTTTATGCCGGAGATCAACTCTTGATCAAGGGCTTTTTCCTCGTATAAATCCTTGTGTCACTTGTTCATTTCGTTTACAAGTTGTTCATACATTTGTTCATTGATTCAAGCATCATACCTCACAAAAGAAGATTTGGTTGCATTATCCTAGCCTGATTTTTGACCAAAACATACACAGCATGGCCTTTCCAACAGTGGGCAATCGATCTGGTTGGTCCTTTTCCTGATGCACCCGACGCGGTGAAATGTATCATATTTGCTATGGATTACTTCATAAAATGGGTGGAGGTGAAACCCCTGGCGTCAACCACCGCAATGGTTATCAGGAAGTTCATCTGGGAGCATATTATTTGCCGGTTTAGTTTACCGCTCCGCATCATCATAGATAACGGTACCGATTTTGCTTCCGACGATTTACAAAAATGGATGAAAGAGAAGCGCATCGAGCACAGTTTTGCCTCTGTGGCGCACCCACAGGCAAATGGTCAAGTTGAGAGCATCAATAAGCAGATTGTGGGTGGTATCAAGGCAAGATTGGGAACTGCAAGAAGAGGCTGGGTCGATGAGTTGCCAAGTATTCTTTGGGCTCATCGCACCATGCCAAAGACTGGCATGGGTGAAACACCGTTCAGCCTTGTCTACGGACGGAGGCCGTGATTCCTGCAGAAATAGGTCTTCCGTCACCCCGCATGCTAGCCCTGGAGAAACAAAACAATGAACAAGAGGGAAGGCTTGACTTGGACCTCCTCGAAGAAAGACGAGAAAATGCAGCCATTAATGAGTCCAAGTACAAGTCAAAATTGGAAAAATACTATAATGCGCGGGTTCGCATATGCACCTTCCTACCTGGGGATTTTGTCCTGAGAGATAACGAAGCATCAAACGCCGAGCGCCCTGGGAAGCTCGCGCCTAAATGGGAAGGGCCTTATGTGATCAACGAGGTCTTGGGAAAGGGAGCATACACCCTGCGCAGGATTGATGGAACAGATGTTCCGTGGATGTGGAACGTGCAGCAGCTGCGCATGTGCTAAACGTAATCTTAGCATCCTTTGTACTTGGAAGGTTCCCTACGCCTTACCAATGCACAATACAAGGGTCGCTACTTACATATGCATCAATTTTAATTGTCTTATTTATCCTAAATGTAATCTTAACAACTTTGTAACTATCAACCTCTGCGCCCTATCAATATCAATGCAAAGACTGTTACTTACATCATACCTTCTTTTTATGTTTTATTACAAATGCATGCAATTCCTTTTGGTAAGCACAAAAACACTATGGTAATCTAATACAAGTCTCATGAACAACCTGCAGTCACATATTACTGTGCAAGGTCCAGTCATATGTTCACACATGAGCTTTATACCATCTTTATTTGTCTCACCTAAACAAAGTAATTGTACTCATGAAAATATTGTAACTAAAACATATGATATATTAACATGAAAGGTTACATGTGCGCATGCACATTAACAAAAGGGATCCAACATCCCAAACATGTTCAAATAACAAAAACAACTTCTACAAGTTACGACCTAATCTAGGTCTTCTTCATCTGAAGCATCGGCTTCATCAGGAAATATTTGTTTCAGTTGGTCCACAAAGTTCTCAGACTTAAACGCAGTAGTCACTAAATCCATCACCGGGAGGCGCATATTATTGTATTCTTTTTTTGCAGCTGCATGAGCGGCACCTGTATCAACCCCGTGGGTGGTAGACCTGTTGGTATCCCAGTTAACTCTCAAAGCATTAGTGACGTGCTGAGTACACTCCGCATATCCCTGCACATAGCCATCGTGGCACGCAGTCACCATCAGGTTAGCAACAGTTTGGTCCAAATCAATTGAGTTCAGAATTGAATTTGCAACCTACGCAGACAAAGTCAAAATAAGTTTATATACAAACTTATCCAAAATAATACAAAGGGATTGAGATACTTTCATTTATGATCCCATGGTGTTACATCCACAACATATTATTCTTCAAGGGCTCAACTAAGCTTTCCGCCGTCACTCTGGCAGTCTCAAAACTTTCAAGTTTTTCTTCGGTTTCGGAGAGGCGTTGCGTAGCTTCAGCTTTTTCGACCTTGGCAAGTTGCAGATCTTTCTTCTCAGACTCAAGTTCCGCTTTGGCTTGTTCCTGGTCATGTAATAAAGAGGTAAGTTCCTCAATCTCTTTATTTCTAAGGGGAAGAGTTGCGCAAGTTTGTACCTCTCTTTGCTCACTTCTTTCTCTGTGAGAATGAGCTTCATCGCGGGCAGCTTCCGCGTCAGCCTTCTCTTTCTTCAACTTCTCAATCTCCGCCTTGAGATTGTTCACATTATTTCGCAAAACCATCTTTTCATTATTATCTTTCTCACAGATCTCTCACCATCGTTTGTGTTCTTCTGAAAGGAGGCAGCTTTAGCTTCAGTTTTTTTTCCAGCTCATAGCAGACCACTCCTCTGTCTTCTACTCACCCTCGAATTTGCCTTGATCAGCTTCAAGCTTAGCTCTCAAAGCAGCAACCTTTGCTTTCTCTTCAGCAACCTCTTTTTTGGAAGCTTCAACAGCATCCCACTCTTTGTGCATACTGCACCACTCGCGCACTATTCGGTGAGTAGTTGAAGTTGAGCTGGCAGTCTCTTGAAGGTATAAGCAGTAGGTACACTCATGAGTTTGTTCTTCTTAGAACTTGATATCAGCAGGCGGAAAAGCACCTAACAGCCAATCACGGCATACTTGCCAGTCGGAGAATGTATCTCCTTGTTTCAATTTCCATACATGCGTATGGATGTCAGAAGCTCTCTTCTCTGAATAAGTTGTATAATAGTGATCCCCGGAGTCTCATCCGGGCGGATAGGAGATTCTTCTTCTGCATCATGCAAAACAAAGCCTTGTTATTCAACATTTACTGGATTTTCCTGAACATTATCCTTGGGAGGTTCGAAGGTGGCCGCAGAGGAAGAAGGAACATTTGACACAGGTATTTCCACAGTTTTCTCCGCTTCCGCTTCCACAGTCTTCTCCACCTTTGCTTGCACAATCTTTGTACCTTCTTAATTTTCTTTAACAGACTGGGGGGGGGACAGCGTGTGATCATCATTGATAGCAGATGATGTTTCCGTTTGAACGGATGGAAAAGGTTTTCCTTCAAACAAAAATTAACAAGGTTATCTTATAATGTGGTTAAGGCGGAAACTGGGAAAAAGACACTCACCTGCGTAGAGCTTTGTAGCAAAGGCGTCTAGATTGCCTTTCTTGCTGCATTTTTTCCTTGAGATCTTTTTCGCGGGTTGCGCCGCAGCTTCGCCCTCAGGCTTCTTTCTTTCAACCGCCTTAGTCCTCACCAAAGGCTCGGGACTAGACTCCACATCAATGGGATCAGTTGGCTTTGATACAGGGATGTTCGTGGTATCTCGAGGCTCCGCCTTTGGTTGTTTCACAGCTACAGGCACAAGACCCTCTAATGAGTCAGACACCACTACGTAATCACACCAAGAATCAGACACAAGGCGCGTACCTTTCTTCTCTCTTGCTTTGGAACGTCCGCCTTTGGCATATCAGTCTTCTTGGGTGCTATAGAGATTACAGGTCCGCATTTCTTCTTTTTTGATTCAGGGCCTACGCCTAAATTGATCAACTCACCTATCCAAAAGAAGAAGTCATATTGCAATATTACCCAAAGCGCAATATCAGCAAAGAGTAATATTGCAATATTATATGAAAGAGGCGAAAAAAGAAACATACCAACATCAGAAGAAGGTGGTGCCTCCAGATCTGCATCCTTGGGAAGCGCAAAGTTCTTCACCATCTGATGGTACCATGGCTCCTCATCAGTACTGTCACACCCCGACCACGTAAAACAACAAAACGTGGCGGAAACGTCGGGGAGTGTTGTAACAGAACCATTGTTTCACAACCATGGATTAAACAGTTTCGTTTGATTGAATTAAATGTATTTCATTACACTGGAATTAGAAACAAAAACATGAACAAATAGATTTTCATTGTTATTAAGTCACTAAGGCCTCGTCCATTCCTATGTGAGCGTACAACAATATCATCATCAAACATCGTCAACTATTGTACTTGAAACACATGTAAAAATACGTCAGCATAAAAATGCCGGCGAGTACATAGGTTTTATATGAGTATCAGATTCATGGCTCGTTTTACATTTGCAATACTTATTTAAAAACCTTATTTTGAAAAGTATAGTATTGTGACATAATTAACTAACTCAAATCAAGTTGGATATGATTTATAAAATCCCGTAGCCATGATTCTTAACTCCAAAACATTTGTTTTATGAAATCAAGTTGTAAAACATATCATCGAAACTCGTTAACAAAACTCGTATGGTTTATATTATTCAGAAAACATCATTGTGGGACATCGTTTCAAAATCGATTACCCAAGTAATCTAGATAACGCAACGATAAATAATGTGTTAAAAGCACTTATATATGGTTCACATCAATCAAATGGTTACAAATAGTTCGCATATATCAAATGATTACCAATGTTTCACATACATCAAATGGTTACAAATGGTTCACATATATCAAATGGTTACAAATGGTTCACATATATCAAATGGTTACAAATGGTTCACATATATCAAATGATTACCAATGGTTCACATACATCAAATGGTTAAAAATGGTTCAAAACGTAAAACAATTGCGCTAGCATGTTAAGTGAACATACATAGCAAAACATAATGAAATCATGTACTAATAGTGTACTAATGAACATAGCAAGTATATGATATAAAAACATGGAAAACACGAAAGTAACAAGTAGGCATATGTGTTTCACCCAAAAATGTTTGAAAAACAGTAAAAGAGGGGACTATGTACTCACTTGAGGGTGCTTAGAAGTCTTGAACAACAACCAAGCAAAGCTAGAGGGATCACAGAATCAAACGGCACCTAATATAGGTAACTATGTTAATAAACGGACCTAATCAGAGGATCGGGTAGCATGAGGGTTCGTAAACCAAATGAGTGTAAGAACTCATGCAATATGGTTTAACAAAGCCTACATACTAAAACGAAACCTATGCTAAGTGCTTACGACCCATTTCGACTCGTTAAGATAGCTTACGCTACTTTAACGCGTCGTTCGTGTAAAATGCGTTCGGAACGCCTAACTAGTTCTATGACAAGTATTATATGCCTTAACATGTCTAATAATGTTACCTAAACAGTTTAGATGTCAAAATTTAGGTTACATTTGCTTAAAATGAATTTATGCGCAAAAAGCGCATTTTGGTAATTTTCCTAAGGCGTATAAATTGCCTATCATACCACTAACTAAACGAAGTGACCATAAGGTATAACCTCGGAAGGTTATTCCCTATACAACTATGGTCACTAAACATGTTTGGTTGGATCCTAATGATCGACCAAACGGGACTAGTTCGAAAGTCTAAGCGGTTGTTTAGACCGCTTGACTTACGACTCTACATAAGCACTAAACCTAAAGTGATTAGCTAAACATGTTAAAACATGTTTAACGAAGTTAGAAAACAGGTTTGGTATCAAAACAAACGGTTTCGATACCTAAAAGAAGTTTGGTTACAAAATACGCAAGAATACGCATTTTGGTCGAAACTACGACTCGCCACTATGCCTAGATAACGTGGTAATCAGTAGGTATAGTCATAAGAGAATAAAATCATCGTGATTACGCTCACATTATGAAGTTCAAACGAACTTCGTATTGACTATAAACTGGTCAATGCAGAAAGTCAAACAAAGTTTGACTTTCACGCTAAAAATGCATAAAAGAACGAAAGAGGACTTACAAAAGGTCCAAGGAGGTTTGATCCAATTTATTCTCAGGTATGAAATGCAAGACTTCAACTTAGTGAATGAAAATCAAATCAAATGTGAGTTTGAGAGCAAAGGGGGTGGGGTTTATATAGTTTTTGCACAACCGTTAAGATCGTTTATCGTAAAACGAGCTTGGATCTCATCCGTACACATGTGCCCATGGTTTTGTGAAACCATGGGAGCCCCTAGTTTCATTAAAACCATGTGCAAATGAGGGGAACAGCTGGAACAAGCTGGAATTTAGATTTTTCATTTTGGTCCCTTCCTAAGATAACTATGGCAGAATGTCAATTTTGGTCCCAGAATGTGCAAAACATGGTTTTTGATGCATTTTTAACACGTTTAAGCCCCGTTAATCCCATTTCAAGGCTCTAAAATGAAGTTAAAGTATAGGGAACATTAAACAAGCTCAAAAATATCTCGGATGTCAGTTCGTTTGGTCGTATGGTTCGTTTGGTCGTACGGTTGCGTTGTTCGGTTAATTACGACGAAACACGAACGAATGCGAAAAACGATCCAAATTACGCGACGAATGGAATTTTATCATGCCAATAACTAAAATAAAATATTTTAATAATTACATAAAGTTTTGGATGTCCGGATGTATTCAGAACGTAAGATATGCGCGAAAATGCAAACTTATGCACTTTTTGACGCTTTTAGTCTCTGAATGACCAAAAAGTTTATTTTAGCACACCGAACCCCTCAAAGCCTATTTCTAAGTGATGTAAAGGTTATTTAAGGTATGTTAAGCCTATTTAACTATTCCGAAGTGTTCGTTGCATTAAACTGGTTATATTTGCGCATCAGCGCGCGTATAACCTTCCAGAAAGCGATTTAAAGCTTGAAATCGAACAAGAATTGATATGTGCAAAATATACACATATTTATACAAATCCCAAGTATGAAATACAATATTTCATTGGTTTGGTATTTGTTTGATGGTCGCAGAGGCACAGGTGTCACAGTCTCCCCTACTCAACGGACATTCTTCAGAAATGAAAATGAACGGAGTGAGTCATTTTCCTCAATGGGTATTCTTCAGAATTGGAAATGAATGAAGAAAAATCAAGGATATTCATTTCCCATGATGGATATTCTTCATAAACGAAAATGAACGGAACATGTCATTTTCCTCAATAGGTATTCTTCAGAAATGGAAATGAAGGAATAAACAAAAGGATATTCATTTCCCTCGATGGGTATTCTTCAGAAACGAAAATGCACGGAATGAGTCATTTTCCTCAATGTGTATTCTTCAGAAACGGAAATGAAGGAATAAACAAAAGGATATTCATTTCCCTCGATGGGTATTCTTCAGAAACGAAAATGAACGGAATGAGTCATTTTCCTCAATGGGTATTCCTCAGAAACGGAAATGAAGGATTAAACAAAAGGATATTCATTTCCCTCGATGGGTATTCTTTGGAAACGAAAATGAACGGAATGAGTCATTTTACTCAATGGGTATTCTTCAGAAACGGAAATGAAGGATTAAACAAAAGGATATTCATTTCCCTCGATGGGTATTCTTCAGAAACGAAAATGCACGGAATGAGTCATTTTCCTCAGTGGGTATTCTTCAGAAACGGAAATGAAGGATTAAACAAAAGGATATTCATTTCCCTCGATGGGTATTCTTCACAAACGAAAATGCACGGAATGAGTCATTTTCCTCAATGGGTATTCTTCAGAAACGGAAATGAAGGATTAAACAAAAGGATATTCATTTCCCTCGATGGGTATTCTTCAAAAACGAAAATTCACGGAATGAGTCATTTTCCTCAATGGGTATTCTTCAGAAACGGAAATGAAGGATTAAACAAAAGGATATTCATTTCCCTCCCTGGGTATTCTTCAGAAACGAAAATGCACGGAATGAGTCATTTTCCTCAATGGGTATTCTCAGAAATGGAAATGAATAGGGTTAACTCTAGACACATGACAAAACTTGTTGTGTTTTCTGTGCACTAAATTCCATAATTATGTGTGTAGGATCGTTTTCAGACCCGAACGAGTCGATCAGAAGAGTTTTGCTCAGTTTGAATGGCAGAAACAGACAAACTGAGGTCAATTCAGCAATGTACACACTATAAACTGTCGTTCTATTGATATTGATGACAAATATAGCGAGACGACACTTCATGGCTCAAACCGGAAAAATGTTTCATGATTTCGCTTGAAATGCCCTATATATAGGCATGGAGATTCCGCTTGAACACGTCTCAAGCGGAATTAACATGTTTAATTCAAGCGAAATCAGTCATGTTAACCCAAGCGGAATTAGGAACATTTTGATTTCGCTTGAAATGACCTGATGTCATTTCAAGCGGAATCACCTCTAATTGCCACTTTCTTGTTTTTCGTGACCTGATCTAACTAGTTCTATACAAGACTCGATACAAGACGAAGTCGACAGACGGATGCACCAACAAACTCCCCCTCGGATGTTGACGGAGTCTTCAGTGTCGAGTCTTCTCATCTTCAGTCTTTATCAGCCTGCGGGCTTCTCTTTGAAAGTATCTGACGCTGTAAGTATCCTTAATCTCTATCTTCTCTTCCCATCAGCACCATCAGACTCCCTTCGAACGAAATACACTCCCCCTCAAATGTTGAATCTTTAAATTCATCAGCAGCAATAATCTTAGGATCAGAACCTGACTCTTCGACATTTAGACTCCCCCTCTCAGTAAGCTGGGATCGTGGTCTAGCTTTCACAGGTTAAAGATCGTTGCCTGGCTCATACTTTGCTCAGAATCGAAACCTGGCACTCTTTAGTCACAAACTTCTCAGGATAGATTAACCCAGCTCTTACCCAAACCTGCACGTTCTCTACCACAAACATAAGTTTTTAATTTGATAAGTTTATACACTGCTTACCACTTGTAGAGCAAACCTCAGAATGATTTAACATTTAGAATCTCTAATAAACCACTTGCAAGAATATTATCTTTAAAACTTCTGATGACCACTTGTAAGATAGATTTTAAATTCTTTTTACTCAAACTCCCTTTCACAAAATGCCATCATGCTTCACTTGGAATTTTGAAAATCAGCTCTCCAACACTAGTTGTCGAAAATCTTTTTGAATTTTTCAAAATTTATGCTAAAACACACTGAAAATATTTTTGGATTTTTTGAATGAAATGAAATGCAGTAAAGAAATATTTACAGACACTTTTTTTGTGAGTTTGTGTAAGAGGATCATATCAGTTTTTTAGACAAATCACCAACACCGTTAAGCTTCATTTCCTTTTAAGTTCTAAACAATTCACCTAGATTGTTAGTATACTGGTCCACTTTAAATTTTCACACAAAGTTCAACTGTTTTGAGATACCAGATTAATGTTTTAAGAACTTAAACTTATTTGCGTGTCCCACCACTTGAATATACTCCCGTATCCTGATCCCAATATTCAGTCTTATAGGTGAGTATACCTAGATGATATCTGTAAGGGGTTAGATGCGAAACCGTGAGAGCTCAGGTCAGAACTTCCGTTCAGCAGAGAGATGACGGCTCGACTTTTGGTGTGTCCCCTTTAGAGGATGTTTTCTTCAACAGCACATGATTAGCATTTTTCAATGTTTCATCTTTTTTTTGTACTGAGGTGTGACAACTCGTAATTCGAACCCGTCTTTGTAGTGTATGTAACGTATGTGAACTTGATTGAATTATTGAATGTTGTGATAGTATGTGCAATGTGTATTATATGTATATATAAATAGCCCAACCGCACAACACGAACCAACCGCACAACTCTCACACAACCGCACAAGCCCTTTTGGGCCACATTGCTTGTAATCAGACCATAGGGCGGCCCATGGTTGAGTCCGGCCCATCCTCTACTCGTATACATTTAGGGTAGGGCAACTACCTCACACTTTTTACAAAAACACAATACACACAAGAACTCGAGCTCTCTCTCGTCCCTTTCTCTCTCGAAGCCGACGGCACCCACGGCTCACAGTTTGGATTTGTTCTTGCATCATCTATCAATCGGTTAGTGTTTGATTATTTGATTGGTTTATGTTATGTGATTTCACAGGTCTTAGAGTTGCATGATAATAAACTAGGGCCGATTCGATTATGTTGATATGCTTGGTCCTCGGATTGATTGTCATGATGATTTTAGATTGGATGTTTGTTAATCGTCTGATGTGTGTTTATATACGGATGATGTGCACAACTGTTGAGTTAATATGCATGCTAGTAATCGGACCGTATCACACGATTTGATAAGATGATGGATATATTGTTTATGTTCTTGATCGATTAGTGTTCATGCTTGAATTAGGGTTATGTAATTGGCTGTAAAACCCTTGTTTGATCGATAATATGCAAGCTATTAGTTGTTAATTGATTGTGTACAAGTATGGAAACTTGGTAATTGATTAGCAAGATTTAGGGTTGTAACTAATATGCATAAATTCCGGATTTTTAAACCGATCGCACAAGGTATCTTGTTCGCACAAGATGTCCACACGCACAAAGGTCTCCGGTCGCACAAGGACCCTATGCGCACAAGTTGTTATTTTATGCTGTTGGGCCGGGCAGCCCAAATCATCTAGTCGCACAACCCGAGCAGATCTTACAAGCCTGCTCGGATCGCACAAACCAATTGCACGTTTATTTAGTTTGGGCCGATGTATTAATTGGATTGCTTATGATGTTTGGGCCACGCACGGATCACTTAAACTGTTTTGCCATTGGGCCTTAAACCCCAAGACCCCACTCGCACAAGCAGATCAGTCGCACAAGCTGATCTGGCCGCACAAGACATGTCCAGTCGCACAAGGCATGTCCAGCCGCACAAATAGTAATGTTTTTTAACCGCTGGGCCTCAAGGCCCAAACCTGGTCGCACAACCCGATCGGATGTATGTTGGGCCGTATGTATTTCTGGATCGCTCAAGACATGTTGTTATGGCTATGTTCATGTTATGGTTTTGTTTGGGTTCTTGACATTGGGCCGGGTACTAGTGGACTCCAACGGATGACTCGCACAAGGCTACTAAGCTTGTGCGAGCCCAATCTTGAATATGTTATGGTTATTGAACGTGATATTGCATGTTGCCATGATCCGTATGTGTTCCTATATGCTATCTATGTGATGCTTGTCTGCACTACTTGAAACCAAAACCTGACTTGTATGGTAACCCTGTTAGGACGTGGTTGACCACTTTAGTTCAAGAAAACCTCTTGTGTATCTGCCGAGCAACCCAAGGTGAGTTCACACAGCCAAGGCATGGGGTTCCCAGGGTGGGAATGGGATTGGATGATTAATTCGTGCGTACTTTGTTAACGGAACCTAATGATATAGTCCTCAGGGTGAGGATGGTAAATGATAAGATACGGCTAGACTAGTATACCTACTTGAACTGATCTTCGCACACACGCCATGGGTTGGCTGCGATAATTATGACTGATCTTCGCACACATGCTTCGGAGAAGCTGCGAACTATAGAGACTAAATCTTCGCAAGTAATGCCAGGGTGGCCGCGATACAAATATACATAGTCTAGGATATTTGGGAGTATTAACCCAAATCTTCGCATACATGCCGAAAGGGCCCGCGATGGAAACCAATACTATACATGAATAATGAACGAACATAATACGATTCATACAATTGCTATTACTGAACTTACTTTCTGTGAACTCGCTCAACTAGTTGTTGACTCTCTGCTGCATGCCTTGCAGGACCTTAGGTACATTATGGAGCTTGCACAGGGAGGAGCAGGTCGTTGTGGGATACGGACAGTGAACGATATTTGAACTTATATCTTATTTTGGGTTTTCATTACTATGCTTCCGCTACTTAAACAAAGTTTGGTTTTGAACATCAGTCATGTCGGGATGATTTACTTTATCTACTTTTATTATTAAATGCTATGTTTGATATGATTGATGGCTTGATCCTGGTCATGTCACGCCTCCAAGCGGTGGTACTCCGCGTGTGGGATTTTGGGGGTGTGACAGATTGGTATCAGAGCCATTGGTTATAGAGAACTCGGTTTTAATATGGGAAACGTTTTTATTAAAACCAGACTATAACCAGAACAGTGCTCTCAACGATCCACAACGACGCTTCGCTCCACGTGCAAGACTCGACATCCTAGGTAATAAGGTTTATGTTTATTACCTGCTTGCTAGAACTATATAGAACTTTGCTCGTAGTACACTTAGATACAAATGACTTTATTACATGAGAATACCTACGTGCTTACACTTTTCTGTCATCGCCCTACTCGCGAACCATTCTCACTTACGTTACATCTGCTATGAAGATCATGGCTGGACATATCAACATGACACAAGCCCAGTTGACGGCTCTCATTAACGAACGAATTGCTGCGGCACTTGCAGCCACACAAGCAGGAGGTATATCCTGTGGTTATAGCACACACTAGGATCTTTAGATCCTACACTCCTACACCAACTTTCGTGTTTAAACCTTGTCCTATTCGTACACAATAGGTCAACACACTCAGTCACCTGCTTGCACCTTCACAAAGCTCAAGGATTGCCAACCTAGTATCTTCAGTGGAACTGAGGGAGTTGAAGGCCTCCTCCATTGGTTCGAAAGGCTCGAAACTGACTTCGAGGTGCATGATTGCCCTGAGTCTCGTAGAGTAAAGTTTGCTACTAGAACACTCGAAGGTGCTGCATTAACCTGGTGGGAAGCACAGGTTCAAATGTCACTCCCTGGAACGAGTTTAAGGATTTAATTAAGGAAGAGTTTTGCAGTCGAGAAGACATCCACAAACTAGAGGTAGAGTTCCTCAACCTACAGATGGTGGGGTCTGGAATTGAAATTTATACAAGGAGATCAAACGAGTTAGCCACATTTTGTCCTACTATGGTAGACCCTCCCGCCAAACGCATCGAACTGTATCTCAAGGGTCTAGTGCCCGAAATTCAGAGTCATATGACCACAGCTAACCTTGGCACTATCCAGCAAGTCACTCGACTGGCTCATCGTCTCACAGACCAGGCTGTAGAACAGAACAAACTACCGAAACGTGCTAAGACTGATACTGCATGTGCTTCTAGAGATAACAAACGTAAGTGGGATGAAAACCTGAGCACGGGATTAATTTTGGTCCAGCCTCTGACGCAGAAGCAAGAGATAGATGACTATCAAAGGCCCGGACATCAGTTTTCTAGTAATCATGGGCAGAAAAGATATCGAGGAATCCACCCATGGTGCAACATTTGTAACAGACACCACAGTGGACGGTGTCGCAAGGAACGATGTCAGAGATGTCTCAAGATCGGTCATGAAGCTAAGGATTGTCGAAACTCACGTCCTGTAACTCAAGAACAACAACGACCGCCTCAACCTTCACAGAACCAGCAACTGCAACTACCAGCTCCACACAACACACAGCAACAGCCACAGCGTGGGAACGGGGGATGTTTCCAGTATGGGGCTGAAGGTCATTTTAAACGCGATTGCCCTAAATTAAACCAGGACCAGACTCAAAACCACGACCATGGAAATAGGGACGGCAACGGGGATAACGCGAGGGAAGCAATGGAGACAATGACGCCGGGGCAGCGTGTACATGATTGCTCAGGGTGACGCAAGGAACGATCTTATCGTAATGATGGGTAAGTTTCTTCTCGACGACTTTTATGTTACTGTCTTGTTTGATTTGAGTGTGGATACCAGTTTATGTTCTTAAAGATAGTTAAATGTTACAACGTACACCAACTCCCTTGAACACCCAACGTGTCGTAGTGTTAGTTAATGGTAAAGGTCTAGAAACTGTACTTAGTTCAGGGTTGAAATCATATCCTCGCTGGGTAGACGCTCCCTATCGACTTCATTCCTATAGTTCTGGACAGCACCTACACCTCGCGCACCATATCGTCTAGCTCCATCAGAATTGGAAGAATTGTCAAAGCAACTACAAAGCTCTTGGAAAAGGGCTTCATTCGTCCAAGCTCTTCGCCTTGGGGAGCTCCAGTGTTATTCGTGAGAAAGAAAGACGGTACGTTTAGAATGTGCATCGACTACCGTGAATTGAACAAGGTGACGGTGAAGAACCGTTATCCTCTTCCACGCATAGACGACCTATTCGACCAGTTGCAAGGGTCGTCTTATTACTCCAAGATAGACCTACGGTCAGGGTATCATCAGCTGAGAGTCCGGGAGGAGGACGTCTCTAAAACCGCATTCAGAACTCGTTACGGTCACTACGAGTTTCTTGTCATGCCGTTCGGGTTAACGAACGCACCTGCCGTATTTATGGACCTTATGAACAGGGTGTGCAAACCCTATCTTGACAAGTTCGTCATTGTCTTCATCGACGACATCCTAATCTACTCGAAGAGTCAGGAGGAGCACGAGCAGCACCTACGCCTTATTTTGGAACTTCTTCGAAAGGAACAGCTGTACGCTAAGTTTTCGAAATGTGACTTCTGGCTTCGTGAAGTCCACTTTCTAGGCCACGTAGTAAACAAGGATGGGATTCATGTCGATCCATCCAAGGTAGACTCAATCAGGAACTGGCCTGCACCACGTACGCCAACGGAAATACGCCAATTCTTGGGTTTGGCGGTTTACTACAGACGATTCATCAAAGACTTTTCGAAGATCGCGCAGCCGCTTACACTACTGACACAGAAGGGTGTCACCTACCGTTGGGGCAACACGCAGGAAACTGCTTTTCAGCACTTAAAGGATAGACTATGCAGTGCACCTATCCTCTCATTGCCAGAGGGCACGGACGATTTCATAGTATATTGTGATGCATCCATCCAGGGTCTTGGATGTGTGTTGATGCAGCGCGACAAGGTCATTGCTTATGCCTCGCGCCAACTTAAGATTCACGAACGAAACTACACGACGCACGATTTAGAGCTGGGAGCTGTTGTTTTCGCACTCAAGATATGGCGACACTACCTGTACGGTACAAAGTGCACAATTTACACCGATCACAGGAGTCTCGAGCATATCTTCAGGCAGAAGGAATTGAACATGCGTCAACGACGATGGGTTGAATTACTTAACGATTACGAATGCGCCATCAAGTACCATCCAGGCAAAGCCAATGTTGTGGCTGACGCTCTCAGTCGGAAAGACACTTTACCTCGGCGCGTGCGAGCGCTACAGCTTACGATTCAGTCTAGCCTTCCTGCACAGATACGAGATGCTCAGGCAGAAGCATTGAAACTAGAAAACGTCAAAGCTGAAGCCTTACGCGACTCAAGGCAACGAATGGAACAAAAGGAAGACGGTGCCTACTACGTAACGGGGCGTATTTGGGTCCCACTTTATGGCGGTCTACGCGAGCTGGTAATGGACGAAGCTCACAAGTCTCGCTACTCGGTACATCCAGGGTCGGATAAAATGTACCACGACATCAGAACTACTTATTGGTGGCCTAGTATGAAGGCCCACATCGCTACTTACGTTGGCAAGTGCTTGACCTGTGCGAGAGTCAAGGTTGAATACCAGAAACCAGCGGGTCTACTTCAGCAACCCACGATACCGCAATGGAAATGGGAAGAAATTTCCATGGATTTTGTTACAGGCCTACCCAGATCCCAGCGTGGGAATGATACCATATGGGTGATCGTGGATCGACTCACCAAGTCTGCACACTTCCTAGCTATAAAGGAAACGGATAAGTTCTCCACTCTCGCAGACATCTACCTTAAAGAAGCTGTTTCGAGGCACGGGGTGCCCACCTCCATTATTTCGGATCGGGATGCACGATTCACGTCAGAGCTATGGCAAGCGATGCACAAATCTTTTGGCTCTCGGTTAGATATGAGCACAACATATCATCCTCAGACGGATGGGCAGTCTGAGCGTACGATCCAAACTCTCGAAGACATGCTTCGGGCATGCGTTATTGATTTCGGCAACGGCTGGGAAAAGCACCTCCCTTTGGTGGAGTTCTCATATAATAATAGTTATCACACCAGCATACAAGCCCCTCCATTCGAGGCATTGTACGGACGTAAATGCCGGTCACCTCTCTGTTGGGCAGAGGTGGGGGATAGTCAGATCACGGGTCCAGAGATTGTAGTGGACGCCACAGGAAAGATTGCACAGATACGACAACGCATGGCGGCAGCACGCGACCGTCAGAAAGCCTACGCGGATAAGCGTAGAAAGCCTTTGGAGTTTCAGGTCGGGGACCGGGTTTTACTAAAAGTCCCACCTTGGAAGGGTGTAGTTCCTTTTTTGCAAACGGGGCAAACTCAATCCGCGGTATGTCGGACCGTTCGGGATCATTAAGAAAATAGGCAAGGTGGCCTACAAGCTAAACCTACCAGCTGAACTCGGTACAGTTCACAATGTCTTTCACGTGTCGAATCTGAAGAAGTGCCTGTCAGATGAGACCCTCATAATTCCTTCTAAGGAACTCACTATCAACGAGCGGTTGCAGTTCGTCGAGGAACCAGTTGAAATCACGGACCGGGATGTGAAGGTCCTCAAAAACAAGAGAATCCCTCTTGTCCGAGTTCGTTGGAGCTCCAGACGTGGCCCAGAGTACACCTGGGAAAGCGAAGACCAGATGATAGAAAAGTACCCCCAATTATTCGGAACCAATGCAACCACTACTGAGGCTGAAGCTACTACTGTGGAATTTCGGGACGAAATTCCAGATCAACGGGGGGAGGATGTGACACCCCAGGAAAACCAGTGAACGATACAGCTTACCTAGCTTCCTCCGTGAGTGCGTACCAAATTTCGGGACGAAATTTCTTTTTAGTTGGGGATAATGTGACAACTCGTAATTCGAACCCGTCTTTGTAGTGTATGTAACGTATGTGAATTTGATTGAATTATTGAATGTTGTGATAGTATGTGCAATGTGTATTATATGTATATATAAATAGCCCAACCGCACAACACGAACCAACCGCACAACTCTCACACAACCGCACAAGCCCTTTTGGGCCACATTACTTGTAATCAGACCATAGGGCGGCCCATGGTTGAGTCCGGCCCATCCTCTACTCGTATACATTTAGGGTAGGGCAACTACCTCACACTTTTTACAAAAACACAATACACACACAAGAACTCGAGCTCTCTCTCGTCCCTTTCTCTCTCGAAGCCGACGGCACCCAAGGCTCACAGTTTGGATTTGTTCTTGCATCATCTATCAATCGGTTAGTGTTTGATTATTTGATTGGTTTATGTTATGTGATTTCACAGGTCTTAGAGTTGCATGATAATAAACTAGGGCCGATTCGATTATGTTGATATGCTTGGTCCTCGGATTGATTGTCATGATGATTTTAGATTGGATGTTTGTTAATCGTCTGATGTGTGTTTATATACGGATGATGTGCACAACTGTTGAGTTAATATGCATGCTAGTAATCGGACCGTATCACACGATTTGATAAGATGATGGATATATTGTTTATGTTCTTGATAGATTAGTGTTCATGCTTGAATTAGGGTTATGTAATTGGCTGTAAAACCCTTGTTTGATCGATAATATGCAAGCTATTAGTTGTTAATTGATTGTGTACAAGTATGGAAACTTGGTAATTGATTAGCAAGATTTGGGGTTGTAACTAATATGCATAAATTCCGGATTTTTAAACCAATCGCACAAGGTATCTTGTTCGCACAAGATGTCCACACGCACAAAGGTCTCCGGTCGCACAAGGACCCTATGCGCACAAGTTGTTATTTTATGCTGTTGGGCCGGGCTGCCCAAATCATCTAGTCGCACAACCCGAGTAGATCGTACAAGCCTGCTCGGATCGCACAAACCAATTGCACGTTTATTTAGTTTGGGCCGATGTATTAATTGGATTGCTTATGATGTTTGGGCCACGCACGGATCACTTAAACTGTTTTGCGATTGGGCCTTAAAGCCCAAGACCCCACTCGCACAAGCAGATTAGTCGCACAAGCTGATCTGGCCGCACAAGACATGTCCAGTCGCACAAGGCATGTCCAGCCGCACAAATAGTAATGTTGTTTAACCGCTGGGCCTCAAGGCCCAAACCTGGTCGCACAACCCGATCGGATGTATGTTGGGCCGTATGTATTTCTGGATCGCTCAAGACATGTTTTTATGGCTATGTTCATGTTATGGTTTTGTTTGGGTTCTTGACATTGGGCCGGGTACTAGTGGACTCCAACGGATGACTCGCACAAGGCCACTAAGCTTGTGCGAGCCCAATCTTGAATATGTTATGGTTATTGAACGTGAAAGTGCATGTTGCCATGATCCGTATGTGTTCCTATATGCTATCTATGTGATGCTTGTCTGCACTACTTGAAACCAAAATCTGACTTGTATGGTAACCTTGTTAGGACGTGGTTGACCACTTTAGTTCAAGAAAACCTCTTGTGTATCTGCCGAGCAACCCAAGGTGAGTTCACACAGCCAAGGCATGGGGTTCCCAGGGTGGGAATGGGATTGGATGATTAATTTGTGCGTACTTAGTTAATGGAACCTAATGATATAGTCCTCAGGGTGAGGATGGTAAATGATAAGATACGGCTAGACTAGTATACCTACTTGAACTGATCTTCGCACACACGCCAAGGGTTGGCTACGATAATTATGATTGATCTTCGCACACATGCTTCGGGGAAGCTGCGAACTATAGAGACTAAATCTTCGCAAGTAATGCCAGGGTGGCCGCGATACAAATATACATAGTCTAGGATATTTGGGAGTATTAACCCAAATCTTCGCATACATGCCGAAAGGGCCCGCGATGGAAACCAATACTATACATGAATAATGAACGAACATAATACGATTCATACAATTGCTATTACTGAACTTACTTTCTGTGAACTCGTTCAACTAGTTGTTGACTCTCTGCTGCATGCCTTGCAGGACCTTAGGTACATTATGAAGCTTGCACAGGGAGGAGCAGGTCGTTGTGGGATACGGACAGTGAACGATATTTGAACTTATATCTTATTTTGGGTTTTCATTACTATGCTTCCGCTACTTAAACAAAGTTTGGTTTTGAACATCAGTCATGTCGGGATGATTTACTTTATCTACTTTTATTATTAAATGCTATGTTTGATATGATTGATGGCTTGATCCTGGTCATGTCACGCCTCCAAGCGGTGGTACTCCGCGTGTGGGATTTTGGGGGTGTGACATGAGGGATGCGCTATGTTTCAAGCACATGCAGAAAGTATTATACGGGGACTAGGTCAGAATTTCCATTCAGCAGAAGTCCCGGGATAATACCCCAGATATCACTAAGCATAAAGACCTAGTATCTCAGAAAGAGGGACCTTTCAAACAAGATTTCGGGGGTTACCCATATATCCAAGAAATGTTCCCCACGAGATAAGCAAGTTTGAGATTTAGATTTATATCTCGAAAACAATCTACTAAATGTGCAAAAACCTACTGGCACATCCATAGTGAGATCGTTTATCACAATTTTTACTATCCAATTTTTTAGCATGTTGTGACAGTCCACTGATGTACTATCATTTCCTCTTTCTCACAACAAAACTCATTTTTGATTTTATCATGTTTTTGACTTTTTCAAATTTTCTAATGTTTTTGGATTTTCTGAAACTTTTACTCCCCCTAAAATGCAAACACATTTAAAAGAAATTTGAAAACAAGCTGTACAAGAAACGTGACAACTGATATCGAATCGCTTCAATTCGCCATTCACTTGGCATAAACAATCAGAACTCCCCCTTTCAACAAACTATTTTCCCATTTAGATTTCAAAACACTTAAGTTTGTTTTAACCAAAATGGTTTTTCCAGAAAATTAGTTTTGTTGATTTTACCACTTGTAGGTACGAGGATCAAATCATCATCTTGTTCTTAACCACTTGTATGAAAATTACATCAAGTTCAAATTAATGACCTTGATTAATCGCTTTGTAAGAACCAACCTCTATACCACTTGTATGTAAAAACAATCAAATACAAAGAATGATGTCGATTCATGTTCCACTCTTACCAACCTGGGAACTCCTGCAAGTCAGGTTTTTCTATTCAAAGATATATCCACCCAAGCCTGACCAGCCTTGGGTGTTACCGAGTTACCAACGCTCGGTTTCTTACCTCCCATTTTCTTCTCATAGAACTCTTTAACCCCTTTGGCTTTTCGATCGATCATTTTTCCAAATATGTGTTTCACTTTGGGGTTAAAGGCCTTTTCAACATCAAAAACCTTTTTGTCAGAATAAAATTGATTTGAAATTTCAACTTTACCAATTTTCTTCTTAAAATTTTCAGCCCGAAGTGGTGGAAAATTCTCATCATCCACAGTAGGAACTGATTTTTCACCATTTTCTACAACCTGTGGCTCCTCTGATTTTGTGGAATCAGATTCATCACAAGAAGATAGCTCCTCTGATTTTGACCTATCAGAATCATCGCTAGAACTATCAACAGACTTCTTAACAACCCATTTCTGGTTGTCAGATTTAGCTCTTTTCTTGTAAAACCTGTTTAAACATTCACCAATTTCAAATTTTGAATTTTGAATAATTTGGTTCTATCAATTGGTGGTTTAAACTCATCACTTTCTCTTTTAGTTTAGAAACTCCCTGTTTGGTTTGAATTGCCTGAAAACAGTTCATGGCAATATGACCACTTTTTCCACACTTGAAACAGGTTCGAGTTTTCTTCTTCTAATCAACAGTCTTCATCTCATCTTGCTTCATTGCAAGGAAATCTCTGTTTGACTGCTTTCTGAATAACTTTTCTTTCTCTTCTTCAGAAGATGTACCTGAAACAAATGTCATCTTTGATTTAAAATGTCAAACATATTTTTCATTTTTCTGTTTTTCTGTTGGAGTAAAACCTAATCCTTTCTGTTTGAAATTATCGTTATGGTTTGGTTTCTTTTGAAAACCAGAACCAGGACTGTAACCCTTTTTCTTGTTTAATCTTTGTTGAACTCTTGAGGTGTATTTTTAGGTTTATTAGTAAGATTTATATCTTTTATTTCAGAAATATTGATTTCTGTTAGTTTGAAAACCTTTTTTATCATCTCAGTTTTGACGCCTCTTATTGGAAATTCCTCATCAGAATATACTTTGTCAGAATCATTCAAAGTATAGGCAACTTTAAACGTTTCATCATTCAAATTAGATTTTGATAACATGAATTCTTTATCATAAACTCTTTTGCCCTGTTTTTCATTTTGACCCGGAGTGCTGGACTCAGACTTTGACTCCGACATATACTCTGACTTTGACTCCTCAGTTTCATTGTTATCTAACACATGATCCACCACTTTCTTCATCAATTGAGATTGTTGATCAGTGTCAGACGATGTAAACGTGACATCAATACTTTCTGGCAAATTGACTGAGGACTCCGACTCCCACTGTAAGTTTGTTGCCTTTTGGACTCTTTCAGAATTTGGATTTCTGGGTAAATATCCATTTTCCAGCGCGGGTGGACACTTGTTATAACTGACACCTTGTTTCTTACCATAATTCTTCTTGTCAGTCTTTTTCTTTGTGTCATTCTTCTTATTTGGAGTCTTTTCTTTAGTTTGTTCTTCTGTCACTTCGTCCTCTTCAGATACCTCATGCCTTCAACAGTTGTATAAATCCTGTCAATGACATAAGAAGTACATGAGTAACTTTTCAACAAACGATTAACTCTTTTAGTTTCAATTCTTTGAGCCTCCAGTTTTTGTTCTAGAACATCACACTTCTCAATGTAGTTATTCACAACTTTCTGTTTAACCATGAACGCTCCTTGAAGTGTCTTCATTGCTGTTGCCTGTTCTTCACTTGTGTCATTGTACATATTCATTGCTTTGTTCAACACATCATAAGATTCCTTTAACCTGTTCATGTTGTTGATCAACTCACTATTTTTCTTCTTTATAATCTCACAGGTTTCACAATTCACAGGAATCTCTTTGGCATCAACCTCTTCACTAATCTTGAACTTTGGAACTTCTTTCACTTTTCTTCTGACCACCAGAACATCTTCATCATCACTGTTGACCGGTGTTTTGACTTTTTTCTTTTTCTGTTTCGCTTTTTCATCTTCACTGTCACTTTCTGCCAGCATTTTCAAATGATCTCTCATTCTTTTTGCATAATATTCAGTGTCATCATCACTATCTTCTTCAATTCGAGCAACAAAAGTTGTGTGAACTGGAGCTTTGTTAGGATCATAATCATCCCAATTGAAATTCTCCCAGCTAAACCCTTTAGGTAGCTTTTCATCATCTTGATCAATCACACATGCTTTACCATCAGCTGGTATATATTTGTCCCAGTTGAATCCTGTTGATGGCTTCTTTTCATCTTGATTCACCATACAAGCTCTTTTTGAAGATTCTTCAATCACATTCCTTCCATGTGTCATTTGTGCCTGTTGTTGAGTTGGTTGTTGAGCAACTTGATGGTAGATGGCCTTCTGGTAGTAATCATTGTTGTTAAACGGATTTTGAGCTCCACTTGTCTCGCGATTGGTGCACTCCCTCTTGAAGTGTCCTTTTTCCCTGCAACGAAAACAAGTGACTTTAGATTTATCAAAACCTAAAGTAGAAACATTAGCCTCACAGAGATCATCTCTTCCTGTGATCTGCTTGAATTTCTCAGCTCTCCTCAACACGCTAGCCAAACACCATTTTATATCCATTAACTCCATCTCTTCAGCATCGATCTGATCGTAATCCTCCTTAGTCAGCATTGGATTCCCGATTCGACCTGCAACAAAACTCCCATATGATTCTAAAACAGTTCCCAACAGAGGCATGTGGCTTTTTGCAATTTCTTCTGTATAATCTTGATCATCCTCAAGAGTTAAAACAATATTGCACTGTAATTTACTGCCATTCTTTGTTGTTGCCAAATTCAGATCAAATGATGGAAATGAAGAAAAACTTCTTTTGCTGCTTGATCCTTTAGATGAACCACTTGATGAACCCTTTGCATTGAATGCAGTTTCAACTTTCGGTGACATGTTTGTTTTTTCATTCAAACCTTCTTTGTAGTACAAACTGATGTCTTGTTCACCTTCAAGCACTTTCATTCTTGAAATCTTTATCTGTTCCATTTCTTGTGCTTCAAGCTTCTCAATGAACTTGCTCAATGTTAGATTGTTGAAACCTTTTTTGTTTCTTAGCATCATCAAGTATGTACCCCAAGTCTCATGTGGTAATGCATCAGCCAGTTTCTCAATTAACTCTTCATTCTCTTTGTTGATGCTAACTCTCTTCATGTTTACCAACAAATTGCAGTATGTTTCAATTATCTGTTTTGTACTTTCATTTTTCAAACCACGGAATAAATCAAACTCTTTTTTCAGAAGTGATTTCTTGTTTTTAATCATCTCTTGGCTTCCAACAAACTTAGATCGTAATGCTTTCCAAATCGAATATGCACTTCCAGTGTGTTGTAATAAGACCAAGATATCCTCTTTAAATGCCCGTTGTAGTAAACTGATCATCATTTTTCGTTTTTGTATTTCTTTTTCTCCTCGTCATCATTTGTTGGTCTAACGTATTTTGTTTCAATGCATTCCCAAGCATCCAAGTAATTAGCTTGCACCCAGTTCTCAAAACGTTCTTCCCAACCCTTATACTCCTCGATGTTCATGAGTTTGGGTGGTTTTTGCGTAGTGCCTGTTTCGTTTTCCAACATTGTCTGCTGAGCAACTGTGATCGGGGTAGCAAACGCGTTATAAAATTCCTCTGCCATGTTTCGGTTATCAAAGATCACAAAACTGATTGTTCAAGCAAAATAACAGTTCTCAAGCGAAATAACGGTTCAAGCGAAATCACCCTGTTGAAGCGGAATCACTGGTTTCAAACAATATCACTCAAGCAAAATCACAACTTGAAGCGGAATAGCAAGTTACAAGCGGAATCAACACAATTTCTCAAGCGAAATACCGGTTCAAGCGGAATTAACCAGTATTCCAAGCGAAATGACGATTTTCAAGCGAAATAACAGAACTTTCAAGCGGAATATGGTTTTCAAGCGGAATTAACAGACTAATTTCGTTTGAAGAGCTGCTGACGTCATCATTTTCGCGTTGAGTTTGAAGCGGAATTACAGATTTTACTTGTTTTAGATCGAATTACAGTCCAATTTTCACAAGGATTAGTTAAAACACTATTCCGAGTATAATGTGTAAAAATCAGAACATTTTGACCGTGAAAAGTTATAAATTTTGAAAAAGAAGGTGTAGAAATCAGAATTTGCAGCTAAATTGGTATGAACTCTTCCTCCTGAGCTCTGATACCACTTGCAGGATCGTTTTCAAACCCGAACGAGTCGATCAGAAGAGTTTTGCTCAGTTTGAACGGCGGAAACAGACAAACTGAGGTCAATTCAGCAATGTACACACTATAAACTGTCGTTCTATTGATATTGATGACAAATACAGCGAGACGACACTTCGGCAGAACTTCGTGGCTCAAACCGGAAAAATGTTTCATGATTTCGCTTGAAATGCCCTATATATAGGCATGGAGATTCCGCTTGAACACGTCTGAAGCGGAATTAACATGTTTAATTCAAGCGAAATCAGTCATGTTAACCCAAGCGGAATTAGGAACATTTTGATTTCGCTTGAAATGACCTGATGTCATTTCAAGCGGAATCACCTCTAATTTCCACATTCTTGTTTTTCGTGCCCTGATCTAACTAGTTCTATACAAGACTCGATACAAGACGAAGTCGACAGACAGATACACCAACAATGTACGCGTCCATAGTTACGTAATTCCTTGCACAGTCCGCACAGTGCATTTCATAATGTGTAGCGGAAGAAAATCAAACCTGTGATGAGTGTGACTAGACTACCATATGGTCCTTTTAATTAGATTGACAAGTGATCTCTTTAATTAGACCACCAAGGGGTCTTTTCAGCTATATCATCACGTGATATTCCTAACAAGATTTTTGGATCAATCTGTTTAACTAGACCACTCAAGGGGTCCAATTGTAGAATAGTACTTCATAACCCAAGAGACTTAACTACTATGTAGAAGTCCATTAAGGATTTAAGATAGTACCCTTGGATATCCAACTATGAATCCCTTATACCAAGATATGGAAGATTCTACGAGGATTTGGATAACAAAAAATTGGATCACACAAAAACATAAAAGGGAACACATAAGCACATAATCACATAATTGTTTAACTTGACCTTTAATTTGTTATCTTTGGACACGGATATTTAAAGCACACCAGGAATCCAATTCGTGGATTTCATTTGGCACTTTAATCATTTTCAAAAATCTATCTATGAAATCTTAATAGGAATTCGGCTTTGTCCTTATTGAATCGTAATGTACGTATCGAATCATACAAAGATTCAATTAAGGGCTCTGATGAACGATATCCATCCACAAGGATCTTAATTATGAGGATAGAGAGATCCTATACGGATTTTGGAATTTGTGTAACGAGAGGTGTTTCGACACCTTGCACTAGGCGTGCTTAAGTTGATACACAAGGTAGGAAGTTCATGCGGTTGAGGTGCTAGATATGTCAAGGCGACATATGAAGCAGAATTTGGAGGTTGAGCAGCAGCAGGATTTGCAACAGCTTTGCTTTGGATTGCAAAGCGGCACATGTTAACCAAATGTCCCCATCGTCCACTGTGGGTACATTTGAAACAGGGTATTTGATTCGGATGATGACGGTGGCAATGATAGCACCAAGGAGCAGTTCCCTTATACGGCTTCATCCCTAAGGCGAGTCATGGTGATAGCTAAATCAACGGTTCTCTGGAGTACGACGCCTATTCGCTGGGTAATTGCAGCACCTGGTTCGGACATTTGAGTGTTATTGCGATGAAGAGGCATCTTGAAGATAATGGAAGGCATAGGAGGAAACAAGCGAAAGATAGTCAAAAGTGGATGACAATGCATGAAGATTGTGACCATTTGTTTGTTACCGAAGGCAAACAAATGAGACGGTGACTAATCAAAGTAAATGGGTCAATATAATGTATCACGAAGACATGCTCGCCTATAAGTGGACACTCACCCCAAGAGTTCCCAGGTAAGAGTGACTGGTCCGATACTGCGGATTTGTACGAACACTCTAGCATTAGACAGAAGACCCAGGGTACAGGCACCCACCCTTCCAGTTTGCACGTGTTCACATTATTTAGACCAAACTTTGACGAGATTTTGAAAACTTAGAGGGTTCAAAACCTAGTAATCAATCATTCTAGAACAGATGATTGGTTTTCAAGGCGGATTCGAAATTTATGTTCTTGTTGTGGTTGTCACCTAAGGATAAGTGACGGTAATGTTTTAAGATCTAAACACAAGAATCTTGTGTTAGGGTCCTAGGAAGGTTATAGACTAGGTCAAAACATTACTAATAACCTAATTCCCTATAACTATTGGCTCTGATACCAACTTTTCTGTCACACCCCGACCACGTAAAACAACCAAACGTGGCGGAAACGTCGGGGAGTGTTGTAACAGAATCATTGTTTCACAACCATGGATTAAACAGTTTCGTTTTATTGAATTAAATGTATTTCATTACATTGGAATTAGAAACAAAAATATGAACAAATAGATTTTCATTGTTATTAAGTCACTAAGGCCTCGTCCATTCCTATGTCAGCGTACACCAATATCATCATCAAACATCATCAACTATTGTACCTGAAACACATGTGAAAATATGTCAGCATAAAAATGCCGGCGAGTACATAGGTTTTATATGAGTGTCAGATTAATGGCTCGTTTTGCATGTTGCAATACTTATTTAAAAACCTTATTTTGAAAAGTATAACATTGCGACATAATTAACCAACTCAAATCAAGTTGGATATGATTTATAAAATCTCGTAGCCATGATTCTTAACTCCAAAACATTTGTTTTATGAAATCAAGTTGTAAAACATATCGTAGAAACTCATTAACAAAACTCGTATGGTTTATATTATTCAGAAAACATCATTGTGTGACATCGTTTCAAAATCGTTTACCCAAGTGATCTAGATAACGCAACGATATATAATGTGTTAAAAGCACTTATATATAGGAAGTACCAGCGGTGTATCCACCATGTTTTAACACATTACACCCGCCCCGTTACCTAATCACTTCCCTAACCCAACGGTTCAAACAGTTATAAATGGTTCACATATATCAAACGGTTACAAATGGTTTACATCAATCAAATGGTTACAAATAGTTTGCATATATCAAATGATTACCAATGGTTCACACACATCAAATGGTTACAAATGGTTCACATATATCAAAGGGTTACAAATGGTTCACATATATCAAATGATTACCAATGGTTCACATACATCAAATGGTTACAAATGGTTTAAAACATAAAACAATTGTGCTAGCATGTTAAGTGAACATACATAGCAAAACATAATGAAATCATGTACTAATAGTGTACTAATGAACAAAGCAAGTATATGATATGAAAACATGGAAAACACGAAAGTAACAAGTAGGCACATGTGTTTCACCCCAAAATGTTTGAAAAACAGTAAAAGAGGGGACTATGTACTCACTTGAGGGTGCTTAGA